>NW_024080983.1:985800-1082284 GCF_003009895.1 Hyaena hyaena | reverse complement strand
AGAAGGGGGTAGAAGGTGGGACGGGGCGGGACTAGGCCTGGGGCAAGTGGAGTGTCTGGGCCACACCATTTAAAGAAGTACCCACTTCCCGGGCGCCTGGGTGGCTCAGCCGGTCAAGCGTCCGACTTCGGCTCAGGTCATGATCTCGCGGTTCACGAGTTTGAGCTCCACATCGGGCTCTGTGCTGACAGCATGGAGCCTGCTTCAGACCCTCTGTCGTCCTCTCTCTCTGCTGGCCTCTTGCTCATATTCTCTCTTTCTCTGCTACTTCCCTGCCTGTGCATACTCGTTCTCTCTCAAAAGTAAATAAACATTAAAAAAATTAAAAAAGAAGCACCCAGTCTCAAAATCATGCAAGGGCATGGTCAGCCTCCTTATACTCTGCACCCTAGCTGCCTCCCTTGCCTTACCCTAGTCCAGGCCCCCAGGAAGTCCTACATCCTCCGGTCTCCGGTGCCACATGCACCTTAGAACACGTTCGTGAACATTCTCTGGCGGTCCGCTCCTCATTAAAGAGGCTGGTTGTGGCTTTAATTAAGTTCGGATATTTGTCTCTTGTCTAGACTGCCACTTTTTCATAGCGTGTAGCACCCCAGTAGAAACTCTAGCTTATGAGCAAAATAAAAATAGTCGCAATTTATTGATTGCCTACTGAAAGCCAGGTCTGTAATTAGCTACTTTGCATACATTATTTCTAATCATCACAACAAGGCTTTCCTGCTTAAGGGAAGTGGTGCTCAGAGAAGTTCAAGTCGGTTCAGCAAGCCCCACTAGCTGCGGAACTAGAAAAGACAGCTTGGCTATAGAGGAAGGGCAGTTGGCTAAATTCCCAACATCCTTTCTGGCCTGTTGCCTTTCGCCCTTTGAATCATCATTTAGGGACGCTCTAAACCCAGAGGGGGTTGAAGGGCAGGAGAGCTTCTCTGATCACTCAGTGAGAAAGGATCCTGAAGTTCTTGGGCAAGTTTTCACCTGGGCACAAGCGTGTTCAGCAGCTGTGTTTGGGTGTGCTCTGAAATATATCAGCAGTACTGACAAACCCGTCTCTTCTAAGGAGGCTCAGTAGCCACTACTGAAAGGGGCTTTATTTGACTTACAACACTATGGACATCACACAAAGGATCAAGTTCTGTATTTAACCCCTTGGAATGACTAGAACCCTGAGCATATGTGACAAGGCTTTGATGGGCAAGGGAGATGTTGACATGCATGATTTTGAGATGCTACCAAGAAAACACGGAGGAAGTATGAGGGGAGGGGCCGTTGGCCGATGAAGCTCTGACCTTCCTCAGCAATCCACTCCTGTCTCGTTTTCCTCTGTGCCCCTGCAGCCCAGGACCTGAGCGCTCATGTGATGGTCATGCACGGAGCTCTTAGAGCTCCGTTGCAGGCTGTGATGTGCTGGGTCACGGTGCTAACAGGGTGACCAGACGGGGTGTTTCAAAGGGCATTTCTCAGGGCTGATGGGCATGCAGCATTTTCACTGCCATCATTGGGGCAAACCGAGAAATCACATACTATTTGTTTTCTTAGGAAAATAGCATCATGACATCATGCAGCATGTGTTGCAAAAAGACACAAAATCAGCTAGCATCCTCCAACTGCACACAAGCCTTACTTTCCGTGTTTTCTAGGTTTGGATCGTAGACATATTCCTGTGGCTTCCTTTAGGCAAATTATATTCTGGTGAGAGGATGCGGGATGATGTTGGGTGTGGAACAAGATCGCCAGCATCTAGAAGGCTTCAGGCCAAGTGGCGAAGGGTGGAGAACATTCCAGCACTGATTTAGGGGTGAGGAGGAGATTACAGATGTCCAAGGGGGCAGAGGTTTGCAGGCAACTGCAGTGGACGTTTCCTGGCACGAAGTGAGCAAGAGCCATTCACATATACCGGTGACTGTGACCGTGGGCACCTCGGGCCCGGGCACTCTGTGCTTGTTTCATCTAGTTTCTCAAATCTTGTTGTCACAGCAACTGAGGACATTGCTGGCGGGTACAGTTCCTTTTCTCCTCACCTTCTGTGCCAGTCAGTGCACAGATTGTACTTAATTACCCATTCGAATAGCCTCCCAGAGCCTGACTGCAAGGCTTGCTCATGATGCGGCATCAGAGAAAAAGGATCCGGATTCACTATTTTGTTATTGTCATCGTACAAAAAGTTCCCATCTCACTTTGGTGTAATTGTTAGAAAACATGTTTTTGCCTTTTATTTCAAGTTGTTTACTTAATACTAATCAAATTGCAATGGCTACATCGTCTAACAGAATTATCTGGGGCATGAAATACAAAAGATACAGTTAAATCTATTTTCCCCATTTTATAGATCTGTGTATCAGGTTTTAGCAGTGGGTACACATCATCTGAGGCTGAGCTAGCTACGATATTATCCTGGGGTCAGATGAGAGATCCCCTTTCTCTTCTTATTCTTGTAGTCTATGGCATCAGTGGGAAAGGAGCTGTGTGGAGATGGGAGATACACATATATAGTAAATGAATACAAGTTTCTAAACAGACACACATGCACACACACTTAGGTACATTCCCGTAGAGGAAGGGGCTGAGTGAGTGTGAACTGGAACCAAAACTATTGTAGAATTAAAGTATTTTATTGGCTCCTTGCTGCTTCTTGACATGAGCAGGCTTAGGCATAGATTAATTATATATTGGTACAACTCAGAGTGGGTATTTTTGCCTACTATTAAAGCATGTTAAGTCTATTATGAAAGATGCATGTTAAGATTTAGATCGCCAGGAGAGGGGTACCCATATTCTGGCTTCGTGGGCAACTTTAAGAGCTGCCCAAGACCACACATGTAAGTCACTTAAAAAAGAGGATTTTATTTTATTTATTTTTATAAAATTCTTTTAATGTTTGTTCATTTTTTGAGAGAGAGAGAGACAGAGCATGAGTGGGGGAAGGGCAGAGAGAGAGGGAGACACAGAAGTCGAAGCAGGCTCCAGGCTCTGAGCTGTCAGCACAGAGCCCGACGCGAGGCTTGAACCCATGAACTACGAGATCATGACCTGAGCCGAGGTCAGTTGCTTAACCGTCTGAGCCACCCAGGCACTCCAGAAGGATTTTATTTTTAGGTAATCTCCAAACCCACAGTGCAACCTGAACTCACAACCCTGAGATCAGGAGTCTTACGCTCCACCAACTGAGCCAGCCCGGTGCCCCACTTATGTGCCATTTTTGGTGAGGACAAGACCTGTTTTACTTCAGTGACAGTGACTAACGGCTCACTGGGGGTTCAGGGACTGGAAAGGCAGAAAGCCCTCCAGAGGATCCGCGAAGATGATTAGAATTGCTCAAAGGGTCTGGCCTTCATTTTTCTGGGCATCTCTACCAATGCCTCATTTAATACACATACTGGGGCGCCTGGGTGGCTCAGTCCGTTAGACATCTGACTTTGGTTCAGGTCATGATCTCTCAGTTCGAGGGTTCGAGC
This sequence comes from Hyaena hyaena, assembly GCF_003009895.1. Lineage (NCBI taxonomy): Eukaryota > Metazoa > Chordata > Mammalia > Carnivora > Hyaenidae > Hyaena > Hyaena hyaena. The sequence continues at coordinate 1,078,835 of NW_024080983.1, read as the reverse complement.
CCCGTGTCAGGCTCTGTGCTGACAGCTCAGAGCCTGGAGCCTGCTTTGGCTTCTGTGTCTCCTTCTCTCTCTCTGCCCCTCCCCTGCTCATGCCCTATCTCTCTCTCAAAAATAAATAAACATTAAAAAAATACACATTTACTGAGCACCTATTATGTACTGGGTACTATAAGACACCAGAGATAGGGGGATGGGTGAGACAGGGACAGGCCCAGCCTTCCCTAGTTTATGGCCTAGTAGTGGAGACAGACATTAATCAAGTGTCCCCACAGCTACATTTACAAACCATGAAAAGGTGCCACTGAGAAAATATATTTGGAACCATCTCAAGTGATACCAGACAGGCAGGATCTGCTTTAGGGGCCCAGTGAAGGCCATTCAGGGGCAGTGACGTTGTGGCTGAGCTCCACAGCACGGTCTGGAGAGAGACAGGTGAAGAGTGGTGTGGAAGACGGCTTCTCACGGAGCGGGTAGCTCAGAAGCAGGAACTTCAAACACTCCACGAAGCAGGGGAATTCTAGCAGTGGTAGTTAGGAGCCACACTGTGCCAGGGGCTCAGAGGCTTTGAAATGTTTGCCTAGCTGTGACTGGAAGCCTTCCAAATGTTTTGAGCCGAGGAGTGACCTCAGATTTAGATATGAGAAGACCCATTCTGGAGAACGGGGGCAGAAGATGAGCGAAAATCGAAGGACAGTGGTAGTCCAGATGGCCAGGCTGGAGGTGTGCTCTCTGGGACAGGCTACAGCAGCAGGTAGGTGATGGGAGCTGGAGATCGCAGGAGGTAGAGCAGTCAAGGATGATGCCAAGGTCACTGGCTTCGGCAATTGTGTGAGTAGAGAGAGATCTCTCAAAATAAATAAATAAAATGAGTAGCCAAAAACATGAAGGTCGCTGATATCTTGAGGGAAAGCAGGTTTGATGCAGCGATAGAGGCAGAAAACAGTGAAGTGTGTAGAGAGGAAAGCGTGAGGTAGAATCTCCTTAGCTAAACATCCAAGCTTACCATGTACACGTTCTGCTTTCGACACAACTATTGGTCACAATTTAGCTAAACTTTCTGCCCCCTCCGTAACAACAGCCTCCTTTCCTCCAGCTTCCGGTTACAGCTTCCTCACTTCCTTCTTAGCCCTCGCCAGCAGCACCCCCTGGGGTCCAGGCTTCTACTAACAGTCTATTGAAGGTGATTTAGGTGTTCTCCATCATGCTTTTCAACCTTCTTCCAGCCTCTTCCCACCATCCAATTCCAAAGCTGATCCCACATTTTAGGTATTTGTTAGAGCAGCACCCCTCTTTTAGGTACTGAAACGTATGTTAGTTCTCTGTTGAGACACAATAAAATCATCAGGAACTTAGCAGTTGCAAAAAAGCACAAATTTATCGTCTTACAGCTTCTGTGGGTCGGGAATCCAGACACGGGTTTGCCGGGTCCTCTGCTCCTTGTCTGGAGAGGCTGAGATGAAGGTGGTGGCCTGGGGCTGTGATCTCCTCTGCTTCCAAGCTCCTTCAGGTTCTTGGCAGAATTGGGTTCCTAGACGTTGTAGGACTCCCGTTCCCGTTTTCTTCCTGGCTGTTGGCCAGGGTTAACTCTCAGCAACTAGAGGCCATTCTCAGGTCTTAGCTGGGTGGACCTTATACAATATGGCAGCCAACTGCTGGGTGGATCTTATACAACATGGCAGCCAACTTCTTCACTGCCAACAGGAAAGCTTCTCTCCAGTCTGCTGCGAAGGAGTCTTCTGCAATGTAAGATGGCCATGGGAGGAGCTGTCCTGTCACCACTTGGCACGTTAACAGGACTCACCGTCAAGGGATGGGGATTGTACGGGGCACTTGCGCCCGGGAGGCAGGAATCTTGGGGACCATCTTCGAAGTCTGTCTATCGTGAAAGGATACAGTGAAAGTCCTTGAAGAGGAGAAACAAGATGTACACATGGATCGATTTCTGATAAAAGTGCAGGTGCTGCTTCTTTTGTAATTGGAGGGAAGGGAGGATGTGAGGTTTGCACGCAATGAAGATATTGGGTTAGGAAACGATGTGAGAAAGATGTGCGAGTTTTCCTCTGTAGTTTGTATTTTCTCTATCAAGAGAATTTGTCACCCTCTTTGGGAGCAGGCCTTGTCGCCTGGGCACAGTAGACAGTAGCTTCAGGCTTAGCCAGAGGACAGACAGCTTCTCACCTGGGCGCAGGAGTTGTGTGATACGTGCTTGATGGTGCGGACCTGTCCACTTACATTAGATAACCAAAAATTCGAATTTTGTCTCCCAGTGTGCCAGTTCTCTACTAATTAAAGCACTCCCCCAAATGAGGCTCAGATGTCAAACTCTGCTTCCATTCTGGCTCTGCTTCTGCCTAATATGTCCGTCTATTCTGGCTTTCTGTAATCCAGTCCTAGCCTACTGACGTGCACTTGACACGTTGCCTATTGTTTCTCCTCTGGCTGCTTGATTCAAAGTCCCTGAGCCATCTGGCTTAATTCATCCAGCACCTAGCACCTCATGTCATTCACGTCACTGTTTCGGTTGCCAAATTACTTCTTATATCTCCTCCTCTGCCCTCTGGCTTGTGACGTCATTTTCTTTCTTTTAGCCTGTGACTTCTGTCTTAATTTCTGGCTCTTAATTTAACTCCTACTGATTCCATGAGGAAATTTCCAGGTAACATGCCTGTAAGCTTGGCCCGGTCTTTGAGACCTCCCAGATACATCTGTCTTGGTATTGTGACCATGGCTTAGTCATTAAAAAAACTTTCTTTTTTTCATATGAGGAAATAGGCCAAGTCCACAGCAGAAGGGGCAGAAGAAGAAGTCAGGAAAAAATTTACTTTTATTTTTATTTTTTTAAGTTTATTTATTTTTGAGAGAGAGAGAGAGAGAGAGAGAGACAGAGTGCAAGTAGGGATGGGCAGAGAGAGAGGGGAGAGACACAGAATCAGAAGCAGGCTCCAGGCTCTGAGCTGTCAGCACAGAACCCGACACGGGGGTCAAACCCACCAACTGGGAAATCATGACCTGAGCCGAAGTCTGACGCTTAACTGACTAAGCCACCCAGGTGCCCCAGGGGAAATTCTTAAAAAATTTTAATCCAGAACCTGTAGTTCAGTCTCATTATTTTTTTCAATATTAATCCCAAGTGTTTAATCAAGTCTTTAAATAGCATCTATTCAGTTGTAAATTCAGTAATTCAGCAAATATCATTGAGTACCTCCTATGTTCTGGTTTTTGAGATATAACAGTGAAAAAGATCTTTGTCTTCATGCAGCTTATATTATACTGGGAGGGAAATATAATAAATGAACATGTACATAATATATCAGATAGTGGTAAGTGCTTTGGAAAAAAGAACAAAATGGGGAAATGGTTAGGGACTGTCTGTTTTCTAGGGGCTAGTCAGGGACAGCCTCACTAATCAGGGGCCAACTGACCAGAGACCTAAAGTGAGTGAGGGATGGGATCCCATGGAGATAGGTGGGGCCACTTATCTGTTCCAAGCAGAGGAAGAGCGAGTACAAAGACCATGAGCATGACTATGTTTGACACGTTTGAAGGGTAGCAAGAGGCGATGACCTGGAAGTAAAGAGAGCTAAGAATTGAAGTTCTAGAAGCAAGGAGCTCTAAGGCAGACCATGCGGGGTCATGTAGGTCAATGTAGGGACCTTGGGTATTACTCCACAGGGGAATAGACTATCAGAGGGCAAGGGTTCAAGCACCAAGATCAGTTAGGGGGCAGTTGCAATAATCTGGGTGAGAGTGAGGTTGACTCCAAACCTAGTAGTTAGAGGGGCGCCTGGGTGGCTCAGTCGGTTAAGCATCTGACTTCGGCTCAGGTCATGATCTCATGGTTCGTGGGTTCGAGCCCCGTGTCAGGCTCTGTGCTGACAGCTAGCTCAGAGCCTGGAGCCTGCTTCGCATTCTGTGTCTCCCTCTCTCTCTGACCCTCCCCTGCTCACGCTGCCCTTCTTTCTCTCTCTCAGAAATAAATAAAGCATTAAAAATTAAAAAAAAAAAACCCAATAGTTAGAGAGAAATTGCGGCTTCTGACTTTTACTGTTGACCACTTCAAGCTGTCTTAAGTTGGCCTCTTGCGGTGCCTGGATGGCGCAGTTTCTTGAGCATCCAATTCTTGATTTTGGCTCAGGTAGTGATCTCATAACTGTGGGATTGAGTCCTGCATTGGGCTCTACCCTAAGCATGGAGCCTGCTTGGGATTCTCTCTCTCTCTCTCTCTCTCTCTCTCTCTCTCTCTCACTCTCTCTCTCTCTCTCCCCCTCTGCCCCATTCCTCACCTGCACTCTCTAAAAAAAAAAAAAATTAATTGGGGCGCCTGGGTGGCTTGGTCGGTTAAGCATCCGACTTTCACTTAGGTCATAATCTCGCGGTTAGTGGGTTCGGACCCCGTGTCGGGCTCTGTGCTGACTGCCAGCTCAGAGCCTAGAGCCTATTTCAGAGTCTGTATCTCCCTCTCTCTCTGACCCTCCCCTGCTCACACTGTCTCTCTCTCTCTCTCCTAGAAATAAATAAAAACATTAAAAAAAGTAAACTAAAAAAAATTTTTAAAAAATTAATTAATTAAAAAAAGAAAAACCTTAAGAAAAACTGGCCTCTCGGAGACCTACCTATATTATGAATTATATATACATATTAAATATGTGTATACACATCTTTGTGTGTGTGTTGTAAAGAGAAGGAATAAATCAGAATTTAATGATTTCTAGACTCCCAAGTTGGCCATCAGCAGCTGACAAAAATATCCGTGTCTCCGTCCTGAAGCCAAGCAGTAGGTGAAAGCTTTGAGGAAATCACCGCATGACAGTTGAACATGAGATACAAGAGAACTGAGCAAGTTTTCTCCACAGAGCATTTGGTGTGAAGACTGTGGATGAAGAGCTAGGACTTCAGCCATGTTGGGCTTTGGAGGAAGTTGAAAAATGTAAACACGGGCTTTTTGTTGGTCAACTTAGCAGACGAATCAGGTTATTGTTTCTCTAAAGAAATGTGTTGATCTAAGTAAAGTCTTATTTTAAGCAAAGACTCTGAGCTTCACAGATAAACTCCATGGGCATTTTATCTAGGCAATTTTGATTCAGTGCTTTTATCTGTTGCCAACAAAGCTATGGGGAGCCTTTTTTTCCCCCTCAAAAGTGTGAAACCCATTACTAAAATCTCTCTTTGATGTTTAAATTACTGTATGTAAAAGGTGGAGATCAAACTGTAGCTCTTTCATTTTTTAGGGGAAAGCGAGAAATGGAGAAACTTTGAGACATATTATTGATCACGAAGTCCATTTAAATCCCCTTCACCAAGCTCTGACTTGCTCCTAAAAAAGGCTGTGGGAAGAATTTATGAATCTGCAGCAAGTCTTCAACCCATTTCTTCTTTTTCCCTTTGAGCCAATCCATGTTACTGGAACCAAGACAACAAAATAAAATGAATATATTTGCAAAAAGTAACTCTGAATGAAACTAATATAGAAACACACATATTTTGGGGCGCCTCGGTGGCTTAGTTGATTAAGTGTTCAACTTTGGCTCAGGTCATGATCTCACAGTTGGGAAGTTCGAGCCTCGCGTCGGGCTCTGTGCTGTCAGCGTGGAGCCCACTTTGGATCCTCTTTCCCCCACTCTCTCTGCCCCTCCCACAAATTCTCTCTCTTTCTCACTCTCTCTCTCAAAATAAATAAATAAACTTAAAAAAAAGAAACACAGATTTTAGGAAACAAAAAATACATATGGTTCTAAAATGCAAAAGGCATGAGAGTTCAGGATTATCATGTTTTTATTAATTGTTTTTTAAGAAACGGGAAAAAGAATGTAATTGGGTCAGTGGTTGTAAATGATGACTTAATCCTGGAATGCAGTACATGTCAAGCATTTGTTGAATGCATTAATATCTTGATAGGCTAATTTATTTTCTGAGAGAGAATGCATGAAGAACAGATAGAGAGGGAGAGGGAGAGAGAGAAAGAGAGAGAATCTTAAGCAGGCTTCATGCTCAGTGTGGAGCCTGATGTGGGGCTCAGTCCTATGACCCTAGGATCATGACCTGAGCCAAAATCCAGAGTCAGACACTTAACCAACTGAGCCACCCAGGCGCCCCTCAGTGGGGTAATTTAATATCATGGGACTACATTTGTGTCAAAGATAGACTGTCTTCAAGGAAGTCAGCCTCACATGTCATATGTGGACTGAGCTTTTATTACTGTGATTACTATAATCACAGGCAGAGGATTAGAGACATCATTAATTTAACAGGAACTTAAGTCAGGTCCTACTGTGTACGCAGCATTGTGCTCGGCAGGAGAGAACTAACAGGATGTGCAATGGTAGCGACAACACGTATACACATGACATAATTAATAATGTGGATTTCTGCCAAGTAAGTTCTAAATTGTGTGTAATCGGGCACAAGGAAGTGAAAATATTAAGTTGTGTGAGGATTCAGGAAAATAAAAGAAACCAGCTTTGACTGCAGAGCTTGGGAGTTTTCATCTCCATTTAGCAATTTTGTACTGAGTGTTGGGGCGCACAGTGCTGGAGCACACGGTGCTACGACTCAGTCCCTATCCCGGATCTCCAGGACAGCAGCATCTGCTAGAAACATAATGTGATGGAAAAGAATGAAATTGGACCCCTATCTTACACCACTCACAAAAATTGGCTAGGAATGGATAAAGGACTTTCACATAAGACGTGAACTGTAAAATTCCCCAACGAAAGCATTGGGAAAAAGCTTCTTGACCTTTGTCTTGACAATGAGTTTTTGGATTTGACACCCAAAGCACAGACAACAAAAGCAAAAATCAACAAGTGGGACCACAGCAAATGACGAAGCTTCTGCACAGCAAAAGAAAAATATACCAAAAAATGTGAAGGCAACTTATGGAATGGGAGAAAACATTTGTAAATCATATTTTTGACGATAAGGGGTTAATATCCAAAACATATCAAGAACGTGTACAACTCAATGAAACACAATCTGATCAAAAATGAGCCAAAGGTGGGAGCCTGGCTGGCTTAGTCGGAAGAGCGTGCAACTTTTGATCTCAGGGTTGTGAGTTCGAGCTCTACATTGGGTGGAGAGATTACTTAAATAAATAAACTTAAATGAGCAAAAGGAATTGAATAGATATTTCTCCAAAGAAAACATACAAGTGGCCATGAGTACATGAAATGATGCTCAGCATCACTAAACATCAGGCAAATGCAAGTCAAAACCACAATGAGACATCACCTGTTAGAATGGCTATCATCAAAAAGCCCAAAGATAGTAAGGATTAGCACAGATGTGGGGAAAAGAGAAGGCTTGTATGTGGTTGGTGGGGAGTGTAAAATGGTAGAGCTTCTATGGAAACCAGTGTGGAGTTTCCTCAAAAAATTAAGAATAGAACTACCAAATGAGCAATCCCACTTCTAGATGTATTTCCAAAAGAAATGAAGCCAGGATCTCAAAGAGATATGTGCATTCCCAAGTTTATTGCAACATTAGTCACAATAGCCAAGATATGGAAACAACCAAACAACCTAAGTGTTCACAGATGAATGATAAAGAAAATATGATATATATATATATATATACATACATATACATTTATATACATAAATATATACATATACACACAGTGGAATATTATTTAGCCATAAAAGAAGGAAATCCTGCCATTTGTCACATGGACCTTGGAGGCATTATGCTAAGTGAAATAAGTCAGGCAGAGAAAGACAAATACTGTCTGATCTCACTTATATATGGAACCTAAAAACATTGAACTCAAAGAGAGTAGAGGTAGTTGCCAGGGGCTGAGGGGTAGGGAAAATGGGGAGATCTTCGTCAAAGGGTACAACTTTCAGCTATAAGATGGTTTTGGGTGTCTAATGTACATTGTGGTGACTATAATTAACAATACTGTCTTGTATACTTTAGAGTTCCTATGACAGTAGAGCTGTAATATCCTTCCCATAGCAACAATAAGATTGTAATTATGTGAGGTGGAGGATGTCTTGACCAACCTTATTGTGGAAAATATTTGATGATATATACGTCTTTCAATCGTTGCATTGTACACCTTTAAACTTACGTAGTGTTATATGTCAACTATATCTCCATAAAGCTAGGGCAAAAAACGTAATGTAATGTGAGCCACATATGCATTTTCAAATTTTCTAGTAGCTACATTAAAAAAGATAAAAAGTAACAGGCGATATTGATTTTTTAAAACTTATTATTTAATTTAATATAGCCAACATATTATCATTTGATATATCACTACTATAGAAAATACATCAGGACAGAAACGTGGACTCCGTGGAGTAGTTCCTGGCATCTTGGTCTTCTCTGTGTCTTTCTTGTCCTAACATGGGTTGATTGTGGTTTTGATGATGAGCCCCCAGAAAGGAAATGTGGCTCATCCCAGGCCTCAGTTGCCCCAGAATACATATAGCTTCAACAATGACAAATTTGATAAGAGTGTTCGGACCAAGAAAATTAATGCACAGCTTCATGATGGAGTTTGTCAGTGCCATAAAGAAGTTCTGGAATGGTATGCAAAATACAGCAGATATAAACTGTTGTCAAAGCCTAAAAAATATGGTAAATGTTTAGAAAAGTCAGTGATGGATTCTTCTCACATAACGTGTAGGCTGCGTGCCTGTGCATTGAAGTTTGTGCAAAATGTAGAAAGAAAGAAGACACTGTTGCTCCGTTTCAGAAAGGACAGAAAGGACAACCAGAAAGGACAGAAAACACGGAAAGCATATGGTCCAACCATAGAAGTTGCAGAAGAAATGAACAAGGTGATGATAATTTGCATTTTGATTTAGATGACACAAAGACGGATAATATATTAAAAGTCTGTTTGAAAACATGAAATTCTGAACGACGTGTGACTCTTGAGGCTTTAAAAAAGTACTGTGAAATCCTAATGATAAAAGAAATAACAAAAACCTGTAGAAAACAGGCAAAGTTTACAGATGGACAATATAAATTATACATGATATAGGAATAATTATAAAACTTTCACCCAGAGTTTTCTTGTAGTAAAATTTTAAGTAGTGTATGCTAGAATGCCTTCCAAAATGAGTATTAGGGTATCATATTGCAGTTCCTGGGAATTATTTAGAAGTGTATACTACCTAATGTTGGGGTGCCTGGATGGCTCAGTCAGTTAAGCGTCTGAATTCAGCTCAGGTCATGATCTCGTGATTGGTGAGTTCAAGCCCCGCGTCAGGCTCTGTGCTGACAGCTCAGAGCCCGGAGCCTGCTTTGGATTCTGTGTCTCCCCTTCTCTCTTCTCCTCCCCCACTCATGTTCTGTCTCTCTCTCTCTGTCTCTCAATAATAAATAAATGTTAAAAAAAAAAAGTGTATACTACCTAGTGTCAAAGTAAACAAGATTCAGAACTGATGGTTATGTAAGGACTCGCTCATGGAAAAATCAGGTATTATTATAGTGGTAACCTCAAAAATTGGTCCTCAGTAAATGCTTTTTGATTGATTGGTCTCAAGTAAATGGCCCACATAACAAAGTCTCCTTACTTATTATGTTTGCTTATTATAAAAAGGTTGTTATTTATTTTTTATAATACTGTTGAACAAGTGTATAGCAGTATTTCTTTGAAAGTATTTTTACATACCTGAACATTTAAAAAAAATTTATTGGGGCACCTGGGTGGCTCAGTGAGTTAAGCATCCAACTTTAGCTCAGGTCATGATCTCATGGTTCGTGGGTTCGAGCCCCGTGTAGGGCTTTATGCTGACAGCTAGCTCAGAGCCAGGAGGCTATCTTCAGATTCTGTATCTCCCTCTCTCTCTGACCCTGCCCTGCTCATGATGTCTCTATCTCTCTTTCAAAAATAAAACGTTAAAAATTTTTTTAAAAAAATTATTTATTTTGAGACAGAGACAGCATGAGTGGGGGGATGGGCAGAGAGAGAGGGAGAGAAAGAATCCCAAGCAGGCTCTACACTGCCAGTGTGGAGCCTGCTGCCTTTGAACTCACGAAAATCACGAGATCTTGACCTGAGCCGAAACCAAGAGTCAGACACTTAACTGACTGAGCCCCCCAGGCACCCATACCTGATCACATTTTTACCTTTCTTCTCTTGTCTGATATACATAAAGAAAAAATGTATAAAATACATATGTAGATTTTAATAATTGTAAAGAAAAGTCATCCATCTATCATTGAGATGATGAAATTATGTTTATTTTATTATGTTTTTAAACATTTATTTATTTTGGAGAGATGGAGAGCAAGCAGGGTATGGACAGAGAGAGAGGGAGACAGAATCTGAAGCAGGCTCCAGGCTCTGAGCTGTCAGCACAGAGCCCAATGTGGGGCTCAAGCCCATGAACCGTGAGATCATCACTTGAGTCGAAGTCAGAAGCTTAACCAACTGAGCCACCCAGGCGCCTCTGAAGAAAATACTTTTAAACAAGTAGAAATATTAACATTGTATGTTGGATTCCTTATTTTGCTTTAAGTCTTTGAAATCTACTGTGGATTTTATACCTACAGCACATCCCAGTTTGGACTAGCCACGTTTCAAGTGCACAGTAAGCACTCGGAGCTAGTGTGGTTCTGTATTGGTCATCAGGGCTCTAAAGTTCCATAGTCCAGTGGAAAATAAAGATACTTCAAGAAGTAACACTTGCATAATAGCCACCATGCTGGGCATTGTTTTAGAGTTGCAGACAACGGGGAGGGAGAGGCCATGCCCTCTACCGGCTCTCTGGCAAGTCTTCCCAAATTTGAACTCACCTGCCAATCACCCGGCCAGCTTGTTCAAATGCAGGTTTTAATTCAGTAGGTCCGGAGTGGGGCTTGAGAGTCTTGAGTTTCTAACAAGCTCCCGGCTGAGGCTGGGGCTGCTGGCCCAGGAGCCACGCTTTGACTAGTGAGGGTCGGCATCAATCAGAGTCTGGTCGGAAACCTACACAGCGCTCCAGGTCTTTCAGCAGGAGGATATAACCCAGGGAACATTATGCTTACGTAACCCTTGGAATGGGGCAACGGTCGGGAGAGTTGAGGAGATCGGGATGCGTGGTGAGAAGCTGTTAGCCGTGTCCCCGGCAGCCTACAGCGTTGCAAACTTCACGTCTGCCATCTGCTCCTGCTTCTCCTTGTGTTTCGCCTTCCAAATCTCGTCGAACCCTGATGGCAAGACAATCTGGGAGATAGAGTTTCCAAGCCTCCCTCCCCTGAGAAAGAAGTGATGGGGCTGATTATTAGCAGCACTGTCTGGCACACATTCCCTCGAGGTTTAGTCCTCAACCTACTCCTTTTCTCTCTCTTTCCGTTTGTCTTCTCGCCTCCTGGGTATCTCCGTGAAAACACCTGAAATCCCGCTTGACTTCTCTCTTTTCGGCAACTTGCAGATAGTCACTGAATCCTGCCAGGCCTTTGGCCATCCGTCCCACATTTCCCCTCCTTCCCACTCACGTTGTCATTTCTATGCGCTCTTATTCCTTTACGTTTGGATAATCAGAGAAGCCTCTCTAACCGCTTGCCTTTGATCTGCTACCATCCGCCCTTCTTGTCCCCCCTTTCCTCTGTACTGCTGCCAAGGGTACAAGGAGTTAGCAGTGTCTGAGTTATTTTTTTAAGCCTGTGAACTTTCACTTTTTTAAACGTTCTTTATTTTTAAATAATCTCTATACCCAATGTCGGGCTTGAACTCATGACCCCAAGATCAAGAGTCACATGATCTCCCAAGTGAGCCAGCCAGGGGCCCCAATATCTGAATTGATTCTACCAGGGAGATGAGCAAATTGACAGACTGATGCTAGAATAAAGTGGTTTAAAATGAGTGCTCAGAAGGCGAGCCCTTAAAGACTCTCTGATGGGCTTTTACTCTGCAATGCAGGAAGGTGCGCTGGGACAAATATGGCTCTGGGGAGACAGAAACCTGACTTTTCGTTCTCCCTTTACTCTAACTGTGTGGCTTTGGACAAGTCACTTCCCGTCTCTGAATCTCCTTTACTCCTGAAGAAAAGCAAGATGCGTAGTCGAAACTATTGTTTTCCAGCCTTTTTGTTTTTCACTCTGTTGACAGATAACTTTAAAAATGTGTAATAGATCACGTTCGATTTGGGGACTGAACGCATGTTAAAATGGCCAAAGTGGAAACGTAAGTTTCCTCATCTGACTACAAATCATAATAGGGAGTTTTATTTCACTTGTCTTATAATACTAAACTCAACAATTGTCTTCATACCATAGGCACTTTGAGATAACGTATTCTGGAAAACGGTGCCGTATTCAATTTCTTTACCAAATTGCTACCAGAGAGCCGACAATAGCTTCTTTCCATAGAAAATCCAACTCTTCTCTAATAGTATGAGCTTCTCCAGCTTTCTCCCGGTTTCACACCTTGCTAGAGAAATGTCTTAAATTATTTTAAAGTGTCTGGATTACTGACTGATAGATATTTGAAAATCTTGCACTCTGTACTTATCAGTTTATTTTTGAAGATTTAAAATTTTTTTAATGCTTTATTTATTTTTGAGAGAGATAGAGAGACAATGTGAGCGGGGGTGGGGGGTTCAGAGAGAGAGAGAGAGAGTTACAGAATCCGAAGACAGGCTCCAGGCTCTGAGCTAGTTGTCAGCACAGAGCCTGATGCGGGGCTCGAACCCATGAACTGTGAAATCATGACCTGAGCCAGAATCAGACACTTAACTGACTGAGCCCCCCAGGTGCCCCGTTACAGCAGTGTTAAACGTTTTACAACAAAGATTCCTCGTATACCTGTTATCCTCACACACTATAGCCTCCCCCATTATCAACATCCGCCACCAGAGGGTTGGATTTGTTCCAAATGATGGACCTGCATTAGCACATCATAATCACCTAAAATTCATAATTTACCTTAGAGTTCACTCTTTAGTGTTGTGCATTCTGTGGGTTCAGGCCAAAGTATAATGAGATGTATCCATACAGAGTATGACACTATCATACAGTGTTTTCACTCTCCTGAAACTCTTCTGTTTTCTACCTATTCGTTCCGCCCCCCCCCCCCCCACTCCCAGCCCCTGTCAGCCACTGATTTTTGTCTCCATAGTTCTGTCTTTTCCAGACTCTCATACAGTATGTAGCCTTTTTTAGGTTGCCTTTTTTTCACTTAGTAATATGCATGTAAGTTTCCTCCTTGTCTTTCATGGCTTGATCGCTCATTTATTTTTAGCACTGAATGATATTCCGTTGCCTGGAGGTACCACAGTCTATTTATCCACTTGTTTACCGAGGGACATCTTGGTTGGTTCCAAGTTTTGGCAATTATGAATAAAGCTGCTCTAAATATCCATGTGCCGGTTTTCCTGGGGACATAATTTCATCTCCTTTGGGTAAATACCAAGGAGTGTGATGGCTGGATTGTATGGGAAGAGTGTGTTTAGTTTTGTACGAAATCACCAAACTGTCTTCCGGATCGGCTGTAACATTTTACATTCCCATCAGCAGTGGATGAGAGTTCCCATGCCTCCACATCCCTGCCAGCATTTGGTGGTTGTCAGTGTTTGGGATTTTGGTCATTCTAATAGGCGTGTAGTGGTAGCTCATTGCTCTTCTAATTTGCATTTTCCCAATGACATCTATGGATTATCTTTTCATGTGCTTTTCTGTCTCTGTATATCTTCTTCTTTTAAAAAAATGTTTATTTAATTTTGAGAGAGAGAGAGAGAGAGAGATTGCAGGGGAGGGGCAGAGAGAGGGGGAGACACAGAATGCAAAGCAGGCTCCAGACTCCGAGCTGTCAGCACAGAGCCCGATGTGGGGCTCAAACCCACGAACCATGAGATCGTGACCTGAGCTGAAGTCAGACGCTCAACTGACCGAGCCGCCCAGGTGCCCCTGTATATCTTCTTTGGTGAAGTGGCTGTTCAGGTCCTCAATCCACATTTAAATGAGGTTGTTTGTTTTCTCATTATTGAGTTTTAAGAGTTCTTGGTGTATTTTGGATATATCCACATCTATCATGTGAGCCTTGCGTAAGTATTTTCTTGCAGGCTGTGGCTTGTCTTCTCATTCTCTTGGCAGTGTTTTCCACAGAGGAGAAGTTTTTAATGATGATGTCCAGCTTATCAAGCACTTCTTTCATGGGTCATGTCTTTGGTGTCGTATCTAAAAAGCTGTCATTATATCCCAAATCATCTAAGGTTTCTCCTATGTAATCTTCCAGGAATTTTATAATTTTCAGTTTTACTTTTAGGTCTCTGATCCATTTTGAGTTAATTTTTGTGAAGGTTATAAAGTTTGAGTCTACATTCTTTTTTTTTTTTTTATGCATGTAGAAGCCCAGTTGAAAAGATAATCTTGGCTCCATTGTATTGCCTTTGTTCCCTTGTTGAAGATCAGTTGACTGTATACATTTGGGTCTATTTCTGGGCTCTCTATTCTGTTCCATTGACCTGTTTGTCTCCTCTTTCTCCGACACCACGCTGTCTTGATATCTGTAACTTTACAGTAAGTCTTGAAGTCAGGTAGCGTCAGTTCTCTGACTTTGTTCTTCTTCCATATTGTGTTAGCTATTCTGGTGCTGACTTGCATCATGTATATTAGTTGCTAAATATTGACATAAGGGAAAGCTTCAGGCTGCTTTTTGAAAGCATTTCTCTGCAATGACACTTTCTGGATGGGGGTCATTTTTATTCCTAATAAATGAATAGACAAATTATGCATTCTTTACTTTATTGTCTCTTTTAAGGGTGGCTTTTGAAGTCTTAGAGATGGTGTCATGTTTTATCTGAGAATGTTGATTAATCAAAAGTCATAGATCTCCAGAAGGCAAATTGGAAGAATTATTACCATTTTTAGACTCCTCAGTCACATGCTGTATCTCAGCATCAGTGTTCCCTGTGTTTTCTGTCTTTAACCTGGTATATTAAAGATGGAAATTAAACACGTATGATAAGGATAAAAATAGTACTAACCACAACCCTGACGTCGCTGGTGTTGATAGATGGAGACACAACATGAGCAGGCTCCTCTATTAATCAACCACCGCACTCCCATTTGATACTTATTTTAAATGGAAACCAAACACGAAAATAATTATTTTATAATGGACTGATTTTTTTTTAAAACTGAATTCCAGTGTAATTGACATACGGGGTTATATTACTTTCTGGTGTACAATACAGCAATCCAACAGTTGTGTACATTACTCGGTGCTCATCACTATAAGTGTACCATTGTGTTTTTTTTAATCTTATTTTTTTAAAGTAATCTCTATGCCCAACATGGGGCTTGAACTCAAGGACCCTGAAACCAGGAGTCACATGTTCTACCCAACTGAGCCAGCCGGGCACCCTACAATCAGTATGCTTTTAATCCCCTTCACCTATTTCACTCCTCCCTCTGCCTCCACCCCTCTGGCCACCACTAGTTTGTTCTTCATATTTAAGAGTTTGTTATTTTGTTTGACTTTTTTTCCCTGGGTTCATTGGTTTGGTTTCTTAAATTGTATAGTGGACTGGGTTTTCAAAATAGAAATGGAAACAGACGCAATGGCCACCAGTAGCACCTGGACCCTTAGGACACGCTTGCAGGTCTCTGAGTATTTCCCAGAAACACTGGGGTTAGTGATCACTCAGGAGTCTTCCAGCTATGGTGTTTCGTGTGTTTATGGATTACATTGCGAAAGGGCTTCATGAACTGGAGAGATGCAAATTGCTCTGTCTCATCGGTATTCTGGCAGTTACGGTTGTTATGAGAATAAAGACTAAATATTTTAGAATCCTTAATTTCAGGTATCCTGTGAAATAGCATGCATTTCTCACTTTCATTTCAGTTATTACCTTGTGTTGAGTGATTCTAGGAGGGAAAGAGAGGAGTCCTTTCAAAAGAAAGCAAGGAGGATATGCTGAATAAAGGAGAAAAGACCACTTGACATTTCTAAAGGTAAATTAAGTGTTATAAAATGTCAACAGGAAGTAATACTTTATCTCATGGTTATTTGATTTCTGTCTTCGACTCAAGGTTGCCTTTTTTCTCATCTTGGTATTGTGAAAAGACAGCATTATAGTGAACATTTCACAGGAAACGTCAATTCTGCGGTTCTTCTCATTTATATGTTTGAACATAGAGCTTGTGGAGAGTGTAAGAAAATGCTGCCTATTTAACTAGTCTGAAAACAAACGAGGTCAGACTGAAACAGATAGCAAATAAATAAGCAAAGATAAAACCATTTTGGCCTTCTGTACTTTCTCACCAACCCTTCTTTCTTTGCCTTGAGCATCGTTAGATGCTATTATTTGCCTATTTGGGAGCCATTAAGTGCAGGGCCAAACTAATGGCCAAAGTTGTTTCTGTCATGTGGTCCAGCTTTTGCTGGATAAATGGATAGGAAAAAGTAGTGTGTGTGTGTGTGTGTGTGTGTGTGTGTGTGTGTGTTTGCGTGCGCGTGTGTGTAGTGTGTGAAATAAGTCAGAGAAAGACAAATATTGCATGATCTCACTTATACGTGCAGCCTAAAAACATTGAGCTCATTGAAAACAGAGAGTAGAGCGGTGGTCGCCAGAGGCTAAGGTGGGGGAAAGAGAGAGACTTACTATATTGTATACTTGAAATGTGCTAAGACGGTAAACCTTAAGTGCTCTCAACACACACACAAAGAAAACACCAACTATGTGACATGATAGGTATGTTAATTAGCTTAGTATTGGTGATTATTTCACAACATACACATATATCACAACATAAACCTGTACAACCTCAACATATACGCTATTTGTCCCTTATACTTCAAAATAGTTGGGAGGTGGACAGGAAACCGAACCAAACCAAACCAAAACATAATCACAGAATTTTTCTTTGGACTGTCACTTCCATCACCCCGATAGAAACCAAACAGCCAACAATACACAAGTTGGGTGATGTCGCCCAAATGTACTGCAGGACCTAGACACTGGGGGTGCGAGTGCCGCAGGAGCTGGGTGCTGGGAACCCTGCCCGCGCTGCCGGAGCTAGGCCCTAGGGAGTCTGGACGCGGTGTGGGAGCTGGGCTCGGGGAAGGGCGCCCGCGCTGTGGGGGAGGGCAGCGGGGGAGGCTGTGGGAGCTGCAGATGCTGTTTCCCACAGAAACTGGGAGGCAAAATGCCTTTCTCGGCTGGTGTCTGTCCAGCGCCCTCTATGGACCAAGCTTAGCATTATGCCTGCTGAGAGCAACCTACGTAAAGTGCTCAGACCCATTTCACAGAGCAGGCAATAGTGGTCAATTTTGAGAAAGTATATACTATTATATAGTTTGCTTGTTTGTTCGTTCGTTTGTTTGTTAGAGAGAAAGAACATGCACACCAGCCGGGGAGAGGCAGAGAGAGAGAGAGAGAGAGAGAGAGAGAGAATGAGAGAATCTTAAGCAGGCTCCACGCTTAGTGCGGAGCCCAACGCGAGACTCGATCGCACAACCCTGGGATCATGACCTGAGCTGAAATTAAGAGTCAGTCGCTTAACCGATTGAGCCACCCAGGTGCCCCTGTATTACAGTATATAATATATATATACATATTATATATATCAATGCATATATACTAGGTCAGACGGCACTAAGTGGTATGGAGAACATTAAAACAAGGTAAGAAGACAATGAATGACTGAGTGGGATCTACTTTAGATTGGCCGAAGGCATGACATTTGAGCTGAAGTGAGAATGACACAAAGCAAGCCATGTGACCATATAGAGGATGAGTGTCCCTTGGTAGGAGAACCTGCGAGTATAAAAGCCCTGAGACAAGAAGGCATCTAGACTTACTGAAGAACATGAAAGAGACCTTTAGAACTGGCAGCACGTCGTATCCCCAGAGCTGAGGACAACTGAAGCCACCTGACCAGATCTGGGAGGTGTCAGGAACTTCTACCTGCCCCAGGATGTGAAGTTGTTCCCTGTCTTACTGCAGAATAAGGTAGTCTTCCTAATAATTTCTCATTTCCAGGGACCTCATGGGTCTATTGATGCTCGTTAAAAGGCTGAACATGGAGTTATAGGAGCCAGCACAGCCACCCCGGGGCATGTGTCCAGGGGAAATTAAAATATATGTGGAGGGGCGCCAGGGTGGCTCAGGTGGTTAAGTGACCAACTCTTGATTTCGGCTCAAGTCCTGATCTCCCAGTTCGTGAGTTTGAACTCCTCATCAGGCTCTGCGCTGACAGCGCGGAGCCTGCTTGGGATTCTCTCTCCCCCTCTCTCTCTTTGTCTCTGCCCCTGCCCCATTCATGTTCACTCACCCTCTCTCTGTCTCAAAATAAATAAATAAACTTAAAAAATAAAACGTATGTTGACACTGAAACTTGTAGATGAATGTTCATAAGCCATGCATCATCCATTGTAGCCCCCAAGTGGATGGTGACCCAAATGTCTACCTACTGATGAATGAATGAACAAAATATGCTGGACCAATATGACAGAATAGCATTTGGCCACAAAAATGAGTGAGATACCACTGCAACCTGAAGGATGTGCTACACAATGGCTGGGCCATTGGGAGACATTCTGCTAAGTGCAAGAAACCGGACACAAAAGCCTGCTGATAGATGTGAGGTTTTCTTTGGTGCGGGGGAGGTTAGTGATGAAAATGATTGTAACGAAAATCAATAGGGCTGATGCTTGCACAGCTCTGTGAGTGTACGTAACAGCATCGAATTGTATACTTTAAACTGGAGACTTGCATGGCATCTCAGGAAAGCTGTGACAGTAAAATTCTATTGCTGACTCCTTGCATGGAAGGTCCAAGAACCCTTTGGAGTCTTTAGTACAGATTGAAAGGACACGCCTGTTGACATGGACCTTTTCATTGCACCAGGTACTACATAACAGGATCTCAGAGTAGGCTCAGCCCGTAGTGTTATTGACATGTACATCTGAAAAGTCCCCTACAATCCCAGGTCAATTGTCATATGGATTTTTGCCTCATTCTGCCACTACGTATATTTTTCTTAAGACGCATGGCAAACTCCTAGGAAAAACACTGACTCTGGAGTTGAGATCTAGATTTGAAACATGGTCCTGTCACTAGCTCTGCAACCTTGAGCTATTTACTTAGACCTCTGAGCCTTAGTTTCCTTTTTTTGAAATAGGGAGAGTAAAACATGGGTCTACAGTGTTGTGATAAGCAAATTAATTAATGTATATAAAAGTGCCTTGGAAGTGGGGCACCTGGCTGGCTCAGTCAGTTAAGCATCTGACTCTTGGCTTCAGCTCAAGTCATGATCTCATGGTGCGTGAGATCGAGCCCCATGTTGGGCTCTGCACTGATAGCACCAAGCCTGCTTGGGATTCTCTCTCTCTCTCTGCCCCTCCCCTGCTCATGCATACACACACTCTCTAAGTAAATAAAAATTTTTTAAAAAGTGGCTGGGAAGTGATGCAATTTCAATGATACAGTGAGCTATTGTTTGATTAGGCATGCACACATATGTGCATGTGTGCACACACACTCAAAATTACTTCCAAAACTATGTCATTCTTCCATTCGGTAGAATGTTACCTAAATGGCATTTCTCTCAGAAGCCTGCTCTATACACAAAACCCTACTCTGCCACAGCAAAACCAACCAATCAGCAAGCCAGGTTTTATTTGATCCATATGGTTGCTAAGTCATTCTCCCCATTTTGCAGAGGAGGAAGTAGAAATGAGGTAAGATTAGAGGACTCCACTTGTGTGGCAGTTATGGAGGTGTGCCACTCAGGTCTTTTAAGAGACAACTTTCTTTTTCTAATGTTTATTTATTTTTGAGAGAGAGGGGCAGAGTGGGAGCAGGGGAGGGGCAGAGAGAGAGGGAGACACAGAACCCGAAGCAGGCTCCAGGCTCAGAGCTGTCAGCACACAGCCCCACATGGGGCTCGAACCCACGAACTGTGAGATCATGACCTGAGCTGAAGTCAGATGCGTAACCGTCTGAGCCACTCAGGTGCGCCGAGACAACTTTCTATGAGGCGTACAGTCAGTTGCCAACCTCCAGATTGGAGGTTGCGCCTTTGGTCTCCATTGGGGCATTCAAGCCTGGGCCGGGCTCTCCTTGGGAGGCTCTAGCTGGGGACTGGGCGCAGTGGCATACTAGGGTCTGGCTCTTTCTAGCTACCGCTCTGGAGTTCTGTCTTGGGCTGGATGAGACATTCTAGAACCTACACGTACCTGTGTTGTTCTCTGAAAGCCTTCCATGCCTAGTCCTCGCCTCTCTTCCCCTTATATATCACAGCGGCTACTCCCAATAAACCCTTTGCACATCTAACTCTGTCTTGGTATCTCCATTCTGGACGACCTAAACTGACATTCTTTGGGGGAGCAAGACTTAAGCAGTCTTCTGACTCCAAGCTTATTCCCTAGAGCTGTCTACAGCCTAGAAGAGGCCAATTGGATTAATGAACTGTTGCCTGGGTTTACAATGACCCAGTCCCTGTATGGATAAAACCAATTTCTAGAAAGAACAGGTTTTTGTGGTTGAATCCAAAACGCTCTCTTACGAGCATTCACTCACTTGGCAAGAGGAGAGAAATGAACCAATAGTTGATATGCTGGCAAGTACTACTCTGAATCTTATTCATGGCTTTCCATGAAATATTTCCTGTGGGTGTTCAGTAGATGTATCAAAGGTCTACCTTATACCTCTGCCAGTATTACCTGAAACAAATTGCTTCTGCCCTTAATGCTCAGCTGAGATTAGCTACACAGAGAATGGAGGTTTGGAATCAGATTTGAGATGGCAGCCGGGAAGAGGTAACTTTCGGGGTGTGCAGAGCACGTTAGGAGAATTCCGATCTGCCAGGATGAGAGTACTGGATTTCAGAGGCGGGGAAGTATGTAGACCAGAAGGGCCATATAGACCCGTGTCGGTCACTTTGCACTTTTTCCCCAGAGCCCCTACACAGCAAGATATTTCGTGTCCTCTCCCCCACCTGTACTCTCAGTTAAAATGCAAACACAGAGAAATAGGCTCCAGGCTCTGAGCCGGCAGTCAGCACAGAGCCCGACGCGGGGCTCGAACCCATGAACCGCGAGATCATGACCTAAGCGAAAGTCGGACGCTTAACCGACTAAGCCACCCAGGGGCCCCGGGGATTCCCAAACTTCTAATCTAATGGAGAGACATATATGAAGATGACCTCTAAATGCAAGGAAGGATGTGACCAGGACTCTAATAATCATGCTAAGAGTGAGAGCTAATGGGGGCGCCTGGGTGGCTTAGTCAGTTGAGCGTCCGACTTTCGCTTAGGTCATGATCTCGCGGTTCGTGGGTTCGAGCCCCGCGTCGGGCTCTGTGCTGGCTGCCAGCTCAGAGCCTGGAGCCTGTTTCAGTCTGTGACTCCCTCTCTCTCTGACCCTCCCCTGCTCACGCTGTCTCTCTCTCCTAGAAATAAATAAAAAAAAATTTAAAAAAAAAAAAGAGTGAGAGCTAATGGAGAGATTGGTTCTGGAAGGGGCTCCCTAGGAAGGCTTATAGAAGTCAGGGATTAAATGACCATGTACGTATACAAAAAGTAGTAGAAGTTGAGCACAGCAGGTATTCCACGTGGCAGTGATGGTGTGAAGTGACTCACCAAGGTGCGTGATGATGTCACACTTATGGGAACAAACAAGGATCTTGAGTTGGTGCAGAGTCAAGTCCAGGGCAGGGAGGAGCAGGGGTGAGTGCTGCTGCAAAGGCTGAAGAAGCCAAGTCACAGGTGGTCTTGTGTTCCAGGGTAAGGAGCGTGTATTTTATCCTATAGACAACCAGGAGTTACCGACAGGTTAAGGGTGTGTGGAGGGAGTTGTGTTTGTAGGATTATTTTCATACAAAGATTTTTTTATGTCTATTTTTTGAGACAGAGAGAGAGAGAGAGAGAGTGAGTGTAAGTGGGCATGAGCAAAGGAGGGGCAGAGAGAGAGAGGGAGAGAAAAATCCCAAGCAGGCTCTGTCAGAGCCTGCCACAGGACTCGATCTCATGAACCACAAGTCCATGATCCGAGCCGAAACCAAGAGTCAGATGGTTCACGACTGAGCCACCCAGGCACCCTGTATGATTTTTATATCGGTAAGCCTCACCGTGAGGTCTGTGGCTTCCTGAATACACCCTCAGAAACGCACACCTAGGTGCTGTCGTGCGTACACGTACTAGAAAGAAGGCTGGAGCACGGTGAAACAGCTAAACCTCTTTGGATTTTGGTTTTCTCATCTGTAAAATAAATATGGCCTCTGAAGTCTCTCCTGCCCTGCACTTGTAGGGTTCTGTTTTCACTAGCTCATCTAGACACAGCTGAGATGACAATAGCTCGCCTATCACCGAAGTGAAAATCTCCTGGAATGGGGTCTCTACCATTAACGTGAGGTAGTTAAGCAACAAGCAATTTAATTGGACACTTGGAGCTGAGGTTCCAAAGTAGATTTATCTAAATTGGGTCAACTGTCTGGTTAAGACAGGTCTACTATCTGAGAGGCATGCTACTCAGCTGCTATTTTCTACGACCACTGCTTTGGCTCCACACTGGAAATCTGATGCCTGCTTTGCCCCAATAAGCTCAGGAAGTCGTGGCCTGTCGGGCTTGCTGCTATTTCAGTGTGTGGGAGAGGCCCCCAGCTACCCCCATTCATGACATCTGATGGTGTGCTGGGTCCAGGAAGGCAGCCCGGGCAAGCAGCTGCATAACTGAGTATTGCAATGGGTTTTCTTCTTAAGCACACTTTCACTGCAGCCCTTTCAAGGTAACCACGGCCTTGGTGGTGATGGAAGATTGGCCTCTTCAGCAGCTCGTAAGTACGAAATGATGAACCCGGGGCCGGGGAGACAGCTGTTCTCTCACCTGTCTGGCGAATCATACAAAGAAGGCCCTTCGAAGTTGCCTCACCTACATCGTCCATCTTCCAGAGAAGGGAGCCATTGAGTCAGTTTGCTTTCTTCTAACTCACGGATATTCGCATGTAGTTCTTCTGTGGCCTCATTCCTCCCAATCACGCACGAGAATCGCGGACTTTGCCTTTCATCAAAATGTGATTTCTTACCAGTTGCTTCCTCGTGGTGCCGACTGTGTGGTTCAGCTGGAGAAAAGAATCTCGCATGAGGTTACTGTCAGGTTACTCATTTAGCTGTTCCGAGGGGGCCTCGTTGCTCTTTCATAACGATCTTCCTGAACATCTATGTACATTCATCGAACACTCATCCCGCAGCTTTTATTGAACTGGTTTGTCCTCCTCTCAGAGATGAGTAAGCTGTGTTCCCTGCTTTGAAGAGCTCATTCTTTTAGGGGGTGGACACTCTAAAAAGTAACTGCAATTTAATGTGACAAGAGCTATTAAAGGGAAATGTACGTAGGGACGGAGATGAGGGAGCAATTAGTTCCGCCTAAGGTAGGAGAGATTGAAGTGCAGTGACACTGGAGCTGGCCTTGGGAGGGGAAGGTGTGGCAGGTAGCTGAGGAGCGGAGGCTTGATGTGGGGGAGGACGTTCTAGACGGGGCGATGACTCAAAGTCGCTGAAGCACACAAGAAGATGGCACACCCAGGAAGCAGAGCTGGAGTTTAGAGTGTCTGGGTACACGGGGACCCAGGTGGGGGCTCCAGATTTCATATTAGAGCAAAACTGTATGGGGGTTGGTAAAGCAATTTCAGACACGTGGGCTTTGTCATGTAGCTATTGTCCTGTAGCTTGGTAGCCCATGGCAGTGTGTGAGTGTGACATGGTTCAGAGAAACAGCCTGGCCGCGTCGGCGTGCAGAGTGCCCTCGATGTAAGATCAGTGAGAACCCTTCCCTCAGCGCACAGCTACCCCTGACCGCGGCGACGTGGCTTCATTTCTCTGTGTGTGTCGAGCTCTACTTGGCATCAATCCTCACCTAGAAGACACAGGGCGGTGGTGTTGGTGTGTTCAGGCTGCCCTAGCACAGACTGGGTGACCTACCCAACAGAGATTCATTTCCTCACTCCTCTGGAGGCTGGGGTTCCCAGATCGAGGTCTGCCGGCCGGCTCCACTCCTGGTGAGAGCGCTCTTGCTGGCTTACAGCTGGCCACCTTCTCACGGTTTCCTCACATGGCCTCTTCCCTGGGCGTGCGCCGACAGAGATCCCTTGTGTCCCTTAGCCTCATAAGACACCAGTTCTGCAGGATTAGGACCCCACTCTTATGATTTCCTTGCACCTTAATTACCCCTGTAAAGGCCCTGTATCCAAGTACAGTGACACTGGGTTTTGGCACTTGAACCTATGAACATGGGAGGGGACACGACTCGGTCCATAAGGGCAGCTGACCTTCCTTCTTGTCCTTCTTAGCCGCCAGCCCACACAAACGTGGAGCAAGAACTTGAATGAACAGAAACGCTACAACTATCATTTGTGCAGATAACAAATGGAAGCCAAATGTGCCGTGCGGAGATTTCGGTTTTGTCCAGTGTCCCCGACATTGTGTCTTCTGATTTTTCTTCTGGCGGCGGGGTCAGGGACTCCTCCATGTCCCAAGCTTTCATAGCGCTAGCGTCACTCTCCATGCTGATGTTTGACGTGCACTTGGGAGATTTCTCAGCCCCCAGGTAGCCATGACCTGGTCCCCTCAACAGCCTGCCTTTCCCCCAGTTCTAGTACTGCCTTCCGTGGTTTTCTCTCTCACCGCTCCCCATAAGCCCTGACTTCTGCATTTCCTGGAGTGCACAATCCTCTTTCCTCCCTGATCTCCAGAACCTGCTGGAAGTGGCAAGCCAGCTTCTTTCACCCGAATTGAAGGGACTGAGCCCAGCCCTTTAGTCTCGGCTCCCATTTCTGCAAGCCGTAGGGCACGTGGGCTGTGACTGCCACACTGGTCCTCAAAGTCCACACCTGGGTGACTGATGGCTTACATACCCGCTGAGTGAGTGCCACGAAACAAGGTTAAGGCCAGTAAAGACTGGAGCTAGAAATAACAGTTGTTCTTAAACTTAACAGCGAAGCTCCACGTAAAAATAAAGTACTTTAAACATTTCAGCAGAATTCGAGGACCCTGCATTCGCTTTTCCACGTATTGGCTTACATATAATTTTATTTAATACAAAATTATTCATTGGACATTATTTATAGATAAGAAGGTAGTATATATATTGGAAGAAGAGTGTTATTTTCACTTGGAAAATGGAAAAATGCCTAGTTGCGATGCAGTGTTCAGTAATAATGATGTCATAATTATATGCTGGAGCCCCAGCTCCCATAACAGTGACTGGGCACAGACGAGGTGCTTAGATATCTGTAGAACAAACGAATGAATACAAAATTGAGATCATACTTAATGCAGATTCGTTCAACAAAAATGTATCGTGTGCTGTCTAAATGTTAAGCAATTTGCTAGGACCTGGGGGATTTGGCAGTGGCCGCCCCTGGTCCTGGGCCCCCCGCCCACACCGGGTGGGCATGCTCTTTGTGCAGCAGTTTTGGGAGGGGTCCACAGAAGCCACAGCCTAATCCAGAGACACACTTTGTAAAGGGTCAGAAAGTAAATATTTTAGGCTCTGTGGGCCATATAGCCTCTCTTGTGACTACTCAACTCTGCCTTGTGACACGAAAAAAAAAAAAAAAAGAAGCCATAGACAAGAAACAAATGGGATTGACTATGTTGCAATAAAGTTTTATTTATAAAGACAGTCAACACAGATTTGGCCCCTTGCCTACCCCTGGAATCAGTGTGGGAGACATTGGGGTGAAATAGCTCCTTTATGCGCAAAAAACCGTAGAGGTTTGGAACTGAATGGACTGTATGGATGCCGCCCTCTGTTTTACTCGAATAGAAAAATCCCAAACCTGGTAAACCAACCACTCCATTTATGCACTGCTCACCTACCTACCTGCTGTTCACCTATTGGTGGACACGATTTGGGAGAAGCACATGGTCAATCGCACTGACTGGCTTCTGTCTAGTAAATACATGATCCCTAATTCCAAGTGAGTCCTAAGGGCTACCCAGAAATCCTACTTCATTTACCTCATATACTCATTATCCCTCCTAGAAGACTTTTTAAAAAGCTTTTATTTATAAATCTAGTTAGTTAACAAAATGTAACATGGTTTCGGAAGTAGAACTCAGTGGTTCATCACTTTTTACAACACCCAGTGCTCATCCCAGCAGGTGGCCTCCTTTGTGCCCATCACTCACCTAGCCCATCTCCCCACCCACCGCCCTCCATCAACCGTCAGTTTCTTCTGTATCATTAAGAGTCTCTTATGGTTTGCCTCCCTCCCTTTTTTTATGTCCTTTCTCACCAAACCTCCAGCACCTCTGTGGGAGCCGTGGGTGTACGTGTCTGGATCTCTCTACGGGAAAGGAACGCAGCTAGCTTACCATCTTCTTCAGCAAGCATCTCAGCCTTCCAGGCAAGGCCACATTCTTGCCAGGTAGACCCTAGCCGATGGCTGAAAATGACAGAGGGTACAAGGGCGTGGCCGTTTTGGCTAAGGTAGAGCTCTCTAACGCTTCCTCTCTGTCCCGGAGCTCTGCTGTGGGTTGGTCGGGACTTCTCTAAATTTCATCGCTGCCTGAGGTTCTCTTCTGATTCCGTTTCCTCCACCCTTCCCTTTCACAGGGGTCTAGGTTCTTTTCAGTAGAAATATAGTATGCAACACGAGAAAACATCTAAACCTGACTTAATTTATTTTCTGGTCTTAGCATTTAAAATGTTTGCTGTAGGAAAAGATTTTTAAAAAACTTTAAAGTTCCATCGAGTTGAAGGAAAGCACTGAGTCATCGTCCTGCTAATGGCTGCTGGTGCTTAGCTCTGTTCTCTCAAATCTTTCCCTGCACCGAGAGCACTGAGCCTTCGTCCCAGGAGACTACGGCAGCCAGTCCAACACCAAAGAGCATCCCTGACCCAAAGATAGCAAAGCGTGACAGGGACTGACAGCTATTTTCCCGTACCGTTCAGAAGAGTGAGGGAGTCTATACTCCCCTGTAGGCTTTTGTCTCCCCAGCGACTGTGACTTGGAAATGCATTTATTGCATTTTATGCTTGTGACTTGACTCTATGATACAAGAATATTTTTTTTTTTTGAAAGAGAAGCACAGGGCTTAAATAGTTATTTTGGCTCTCTGTTGATCGAACCCGTACAGCATCAATGGGCTGATTCTCATGTCACAGTCCCACCTCTCACGTGCATAGTGCTTTGCTCTCCAATACTTCATGTGAATCTTCTATAATCTTGTGAGGTGACAAGGACAAGCATTATTATCGGTGTCTTACATATAAAGAAAATGAGGTTCAGAGAGGTTGTGTGCTCTTTTTTTTTTTTTTTTTTTCCCAATGTCTCATAGCTGGAAAATGCAAGAGCTGTCTCTAGATCCTAAGTTGTTCAAGTCTGACCAAGACCCTATTGCCACACTGCACGGCTTTAGAGATATTACTATGACAGCATGCAAGAAGACAGCCATTATTTCTGTCCCGGCTTTTATCGAATATGGCTTGGTGCATGATAACCAGGAGGTGCACGAGGAACATTTGTTTCTTTATTCTGTTTCCGTGAGATGCAAGAGAAAATAAAATATGCATTAATAAAAACCCCTTTGGAATAGAATACTTGCATGCCCTGCTTAAGTATTAAAACTACCAGCTGTTCATATTCATTAAGACTATTGTTGTGCAAAAGCTACTTTGACTGTGGCTCCTAATGAAGGGTAAGTGGATACAAAGGACTAAGGAATGGAAGAAATAGAGAATGATCTGCCACTGGCCTTTAGCTACCACCTGGCATGCCGGACTACTGGCTTAGACTCATCAGTAAGCCATTGGCCATAGTATGACTGCTGAAAATATGTCCAGGGGCACCTGGGAGGCTCAGTCGGTTAGGTGTCCAACTTTGGCTCCAGTCCTGATCTCCTGGTTCATGAGTTCAAGCCCCGCATTGGGCTCTGTGCTGACGTTGCAGAGCCTGCCTGGGATTCTCTCTCTCTCTCTCTCTCTCTCTCTCTTTCCCTCTGCCGCTCCCACACTGCTCGCTCGCTCTCTCTCAAACTAAATAATAATTAAAAAAAAAAAGAAAATATGTCTAATGATTTTTAGGCTCAGGGAAACTAATGAAATCGAGCAGTCATGCAACGTTGTGTTTTCCCTTTTTTAGCTCTCCAACTAAGCAGAATAAATTCACTAGGATTAGAAAGTTGAATTTATAATAATTTAATAAAGCCAGTGAAACTTTTAAACTGGTAACTATGCTTATCGTATTACAGAGAAATAAGAAAAGATTAATAAAGCTTATGGAAATAAGACTTATCCAAGAGAAGGAATTAGGAAAGAAAATAGAGATATTTTAATTTGTATTTATGCAAGTGATATGTGGATACCATCTTATAGTGAAAGATGTTCTCAAACATGCAGCATAGAACACAAAAATAGAGTATGTCTTAAAAAAATTTTTTTTAATGTTTAATTAATTTTGAGAGAGAGAAGGAGAGAGAGAGACAGAGTGCAAGTGGGGAAGGGGCAGAGAGGAGGGAGACACAAAATCCGAAGCAGGCTCCAAACTCTGAGCTGTCAGCATAGAGGCTGACGAGAGGCTCGAACTCATAAACTGTGAGATCATGATCTGAGCCAAAGTCGGACACTCCACCAACTAAGCCACCCAGGCACCCCCAAAGTAAATAAATATTTAAAAAAAGAAAATGCATGGGAATAGAGGGGATATATTTCATCCAGCACGATAGGAGTGAGGGAGTAGCCCTACCTATAAAGTGATCATAATTAAGAGAGTGTGCCACTGGTGGACTAGTAAAATAAATCAGTGGAACATAAAATTAAGTCTAAAAACAAATACGGGTTTATAGAAAAACTTGATATATAATAAATCAGCCAGGTATAAATTAAATATTTATCAAATAGTCTTAGGACAATTGTCTGTTTGTAAAAAACATGATTGGATCATTCTATAAGATCATTAAAAAATTAAACTCCATACAGATTAAAGACTTGGGTATGAAAACTACACAATTATAAACATACTAGAAAAATCAAGAGAATTTTTTTCATTGTCTCAAAGTGGAAAAGACCTTCCTAAGTAAGACATAAAACCCAGAGGCTGACAGAAAAAACCCAACAGATTTGAGCATGTAAAGGCTTATCGTTTAATTACATACACCATAAGGAAAAGCAAAATATAAGTGGAGGGCTGACAGAAAATATGTAAAACAAACTACAGGCACAATTACAATCCAGAATATATACAGATCTACCAACCTAAAGTCAAAGGTAAAAACTCAGTAGGAAAATAAACAGAAATCATAAAGACATTTCACAGGAGGATCATATGGGCAATAAAGATCTAAAGTTTATATCCATCATAATTAGTAATTAGGAAAATTAGAATTAATACCAAGCATAAGATTTTTTTTCTCCATTGGATAGGCAAAATTTTAATTTTTTTCCAGCTTTATTGAGACATAATTGACATATACCATTGTAATTTTAAGGTGTACAATGTAGTGATCTTTTAAAAGTATATTTATTTATCTTGAGAGAGAGTGAGAGCGAGAGAGAGAGAGGGAGAGAGAGAATCTCAAGCAAGTTCTGTGCTGTCAGCACAGAGCCCAACATGGAGCTTGAACTCACAAACTGAGATCATGACTTGAGTTGAAATCAAGAGTTGGATGCTTAACTGACTGAGTCACCCAGGTTTTATTTTTAAGTAATTTCCACAGCCAGCATGGGGCTCGAACTCACAACCTTGAGATCGAGAGTCGTGCACTTTACCTGCTGATCCAGCCAAGTGCCCCTTTTAGGTTTTAGACTGAACATTTTCTCCATACTAAAAATCGTCCTAAAACCGTCTTTGTACAATTCAAATCTTTTTCGATGGGGAGTCTCCTTTGTATTAATATCAAGGCGCTTGCTTTTTCCTAGTAGGTTGTTGACTGGTATATTCATTTTGTTTCTTTCTGTCCCTTAATTTTCAACCAAATATCTTTTTTTTAAAAATTTATTTCTGAGAGAGAGAGAGAGAGAGAGAGAGAGAGAGAGAGAGAGAGAGACAGCATGAGCAGGGGAGGGTCAGAGAGAGAGGGAGACACAGAATCTGAAGCAGGCTCCAGGCTCTGAGCTGGCTGTCAGCACAGAGCCCGACGCGGGGCTCGAACCCACGAACCATGAGATCATGACCTGAGCCAAAGTCGGACGCTCAACCGACTGAGCCACCCAGATGCCCCTCAACCAAATTTCTATCCTGTTGATATACATCTGCCTCTTATTAATAAGACACACCTGGATTTGAAAATTTCACTCTGAGAGTCTCTATTTTCTAATAGTGGAATTTATATACACACACATTTACTGTTATTGCCAGTTTATTTGATCCTATTCCTCCCACCTAATTTTCTGTTGTGTGTTTGCCATGCATTTATTATTTTGTTGTCTCTAGTTGCCATTCGTAAAACTGATTAATATTTCTTTGTTCCATTTTCCCTACTAGTTCTATTTTATAATGCTTTAAAATTTTTATACATACTAAAAATCCTATTTTTATAAGCATCTGGTACTAATCAGCATTCTTTAAAAAATCATTTATTTATTTATTTATTTATTTTAAAATTTTTATTCTAGAGAGAGAGAGAGTGGGTGGGGAAGGAGCAGAGAAAGAGGGAGATAGAGAATCTCGTGGGGCATGGGGCTCGTTCTCGCAACTGTGACATCACAACATGACTCGAGCTGAAATCAAGAGGTGGACACTCAACCGACTGAGCCACCCAGGTGTCCCGAACTAATCGGTATTTTTATGCTCCCTCTGAAATAGAAGAAAGTCTATAACTTTCTCCCATTCCCCTAAGATCCCTTGTAAGTCTTCATGTCAGGGTTTTGTTCTATATTGTCGTCAATATAAACACATTTATTTAGATGTAGCCAGAAATGATACTGCATTTATAGTGCATTCTTTGATCACCACTCGTGTCCAGTATCATCTTCCTTCCTTCTTCCCTCCCTCTCTTCCTGCTTCCCCCCCCCCTTCCTTCCTTATTTTGTTTTGTTAGGACATGTTATCAAATATGTCTTTTGGAGAGGGTCTTAAGATAGTAAACTTTCTGATTTCTTGTTTGTCCAAACATGTCTTTAGTTTACCCTCACATTGAATGGTGGCTTGGCTAGATACTGATGTTCAGGTTCACAGTCATTGTCATGCAGAATGACTAATGATGAGTCTGGTGCTGCTCTGATTTTTGTTTTCCTTCTCTGGATGCTTTTCAGATTTAGACGTCTGAAATATTGGCAGGATGTGTCCAGATGTGGGAGAGGGGTTCCTGGCTTCCTTCGCCCCGTGTAATATTCAGTGGGTCCTTTCACATTAAAATGTTGTTTCCCCCACCCTGGGCGTTGCTGCTCTGTCGCCTCCCAGATTATCTCCTCTTATCCATTCACTAGGGTCTTGTTCTCTTGACTCCTATTAGTGGTTTTGGGAATTTATGTCTCTGAACACCCCCCACCCCCACTATTCCATGTCTTGTCATTTTTTTCTATATTCTGAGAGATTCCCTCAACTTTGTCTTCCAGATCATGACTTCGGTTTTTCCCTGTTTCTATTCTGTGATTCGGCCCTTTTATTAAATGTCATATTTTTAGTTGTTAAATACGTTTTCTTACTGTTGGGTTGCTTCTTGTCATAGAGGTCTGTTCATTTTCATAAATTTAAATCCCCATTCACATTCTTCTAAGTCCGCGCACTTCTCCTTTGCTCCCTAAAGGACCCATTTCCTACAGAGTTAGTTGTGGACCTTTGTCCAGGCTCTACAGAGCGGTTCTCTTCTTTCGCCTTCCTTGTTTCCCTCAGATAGGAGGGTCTACTTTATTCTGAATGAAGATTTGCACCCATTAGTCTAGATCTGAGAGGAGCAGCTCTGTTGGCCCAATAGTACTCTCCTCCAAGGCCAGCAGGTGACTGACAGGGGCTGGGGGCAAGTAGTGGGAGTGTGTCATCCTGAATTCCTCTCTGCCGGGTGGGCGGGCTCAGAGGCCTCAGTAATGCACTGTCAGTAAGCAGGTCTCTGCTGCTGGTGGAGTGTATCTCTTTCCTGGGCAGTGCTGCTCTCCCTGCCCATCCACACGCCACACCATCCACACACAAAAACACACACACACGCGCACGCGCGCGCGCTTGCCGTGGGGCCTTAACTACTGCACGCCCTTCTCTGCTTCTCCGTCACGTTCCTACACTCTTGTAAGGAGCTTTTTCCAGTCTGGTAGATCATTTTTGGTTTTAGTTGAAGGTCAGATGCACACGTGTGTAACTCTGTGTGTGTGTGTGTGTGTGTGTGTGTGTGTAGCTATGGGGATTGCTGGGAGAGGATGAGCATTGTATATTAATCATCTTGAAAAATTTCCCAGGGATTCCCTTGGAGTCTTTGTTTTCTCTATTCTTGGAGTTTCTCTAATTCTGTCATTACCTTAGGAGTGGTTGGTCCCTTCCTGCCCTTTAGGCTGCGATTTCTGTTGTTTCTGTATTTCAGACAAATTCAACTGCATTGCCTTCAAGAAGGTCCTCACAGTCTCTGAGTCCTTGGTTGTATTTCCTCTTGTTTTTCTTTCTTTTTTTTTTACGTAAGGTTTTTTTAATGTTTATTTTTGAGAGAGACAGAGACAGAGCGTGGGTGGTAGAGGGGCAGAGAGAGGGAGACACAGGATCCGAGGCAGGCGCCAGGCTCTGAGCTGTCAGCACAGAGCCCGATGCGGGGCTTGAACTCACGAGCCATAAGATCATGACCTGAGCCGAAGTCAGCGCTTAACGGACTGAGCCCCCCAGGCACCCGTCATGGGGATGCACGCATTAGGTGTGGATGGGGGACAGGTGTGTGACACACGCATACGACAGTTCTGCCAGCGTTAACAGTTTGAGCGGAAGTTCAGGTGGACCATGTGACGAGTGTGGCACCAGTGAGCTGAAGAATGACAGCCATCCGTACCTCAGTGTCTGTTCCAGGCCCTGTGGTAGGTGCCCCGAGGGCAGTCTGTCGGACGCTCAGCTGCTGTTAGAACGGAAGCTCCACGTGGACAGGGCCGCATGATGTCCCATCTGCTCTTGTGGTCCTGCTGCCTGGCACGGTGCCCAGCACGTAGTGGTGCCCGATGCAACTTTGTTGAAAGAAAACCCTGTCAGAGGAGTAGCTTTGCTACCATTTAGCAGATGATGAAACCCAAGCTCAGACAGGTTTCTTTGCCTTTGCTAGGTCGTAAGTACTGGAGGGTGGATGCAAATACAGACCCGCATGTCCTAAGCTTGCTCTCCTGGACTAACTACTACCGTACGGGCTTCTTTACGAGAAACTCTAGAGAGGAGATATGAACAGAGCTCTTTGCTTCTGTCTGTAATGAAGCTGTGCAGCAAGGTTTGCCCTTGTGTGTGACGCAAACCAGCAATCTCTTGTCTAGGGCAATGGACACAGATTTCAGAGGGGAGGGATGTGGCTTTAGAGCCACTCATATTAATAAGGCCTGAGACTTTTAAGTTTTTCTGGGTTCACGGTGACCCCATGATGAGACGTGATTATTGCAGAGATTTACTCTAGGGCAAATATATGGAAGCATGTTCCCCAGCCACGTCCCGCTGTATTCTACACTCATTAGCTTTCCTCTTACCAGTTCCAGTTACCGCTGGGGCAGCAACAAACCATGTCACATGTGACGCAGTGAAGGACCAGGTACATTTTCTTTCTGGCCATATTTGTGTTTTCAATGTACACTTCTCTCTTTGTAACCCAGGACGCTGCCTTCATTCAAGGCCTCCTCATTCCTGGCCATTCCAACAGTCCGCTGGCTTGTCTGTCTGTCTGCCACCTTGTCACCTCAGATTCATTCTCTACACAGCAGCTGGAGTGATCTCCCCAAAACCAAAAATCACATCACCACATACCTCTTATTAAGTCCCTTTAGTGGTTCCCTGAGGGTCTAAAACAATAGCCTTAGAGGTGATGACTTGTACGATGTGGCCCTTCTCCTCTCTCTGGCTTCATTTCCCATCGCCTCCTTCCCTCAGCCAGGGGGAGGGGGCAGTGCCGAGCTGCAGCTGAGGTCATTGGATGAACTGAGGTCCTGTGGTGTAGACACTCGGTGTGAACAGCTGTATCATCTTAGCCTGTGCCTTCCTGTGTGGGGGAGTGCTATTTTGCGCCGTGGACACCGCGGTTTAGGTGTTGGCACCCAGCTGGATCAGTACACTCAATGTGATTACTGGCAAATGCTTATTCATCAAGGGTGGCACGTTGGCTATACTCCAGAAAACGTACATCTTAATCTCCTAAGCCTTTTTCTACGTCACAGACACATCGGCGTTCATTGGCATGTGGGAGGCAGCAGCTAAGAGCAGGCCCCAAGGGAGGCTGGGTGAGGCGGGTCAGCGCAGCGCTTCTGTCACCCCGACCAGGAGCAGACCTCGGAGCGTTTACTCGGCTTTGGTTGCCGTGGCATTTTGGGTTTCCTTGTTCCCTTTCTAGCTTACTGCAACCAGAAAGAACTCCCCGTCTTGCAGAGGAATTGTATTCCTTGTTAGCCTTTCGTTCGTTTGTCACTGACAAGCCGAGTGCAATGCGACAGGCATGGTGTTAGGTGCTGAGGTGCTTTGGATGGAGCCGTCGTTTCTGCAGCCAGCAGCCCTAAAATCCGGGGGGGTGGGGGGGCGCAACCTTAAGACAAGTTGCACTGCGCTCGCTGATCACCGCCCTCTATCAGGCAGTGGAAGAGACTCCCTGCACTCGGTGAGCTGGGCTCCCTACATCTTCACCCTCTGGGTGCTTGGAGGCCTCGCTCATTCAGCGGCCACCCAGGGCCCAGGGCACACAGGCAACCAGGGAGCCGGGAGCCGGGCCCCGAAGAGGCGCGGACACTTCCACGCACGTCCTGTTACCTCCACTGAGTCACGCGGTGGCTCCGAAATACTGTATAAGGGAAACGGGGGGACGCAGCCCCGCCGTGCGTCTGGGTGGGGGGGGGGGAGGGAAGGACGCAGACGTGGGTGATCACTGCCAGTGTCTAAGGCTGAGACTTCCAGACACTGAGCGTCACAGTAAGAGGCACGGAAGCTGAGGTCTGCAGGTGTGACCGCCAAGGGCATGTAATGGAACAACACGGGTGAGAGCGTGGGAAGCGTGACCAACTACGGAGGAAGCGCCAATTTTTTTTCCTCTTCCGACAGAGAGAAAAGTAGGGTCAGATGTAGAAGTGTCATTATTGTGCTTGGATTTTTAAATAGCGAGACAAGAGTCCTGCCATTGTTATTTTCCAAGTACCACTTAGCTGAGCCAACAGTAAGGAACCCAGACAAAACCCGTCCGTGTACACGAGTCCTTCCGCAGTGGCTGAGCAGTGCTCATCCCGGACACTGTGGCCACGGAAGGCGCAGAGGGGGAGGGAGCCGGTCTCCGCCCTCCCAGACTTCTCAACCCAGGGAGGAGGGGTGCGCAGGCAGCTAACCACGTGCTCTGCCCGCTTTCATGTGGGAGGGCAAGCGAGGGAGCCATTCACCCCTCCTTGGAGGGGCCGTGGGTAGCAAAGAGCGTGTCATTGGAGCCTTGGGCCATGCGTGGGGTTATAACCGGGTAAGGCGAGTTCCCAGGACAATTGAAGCAGAAAGGCCTGAGCAAAGACGCAGGGAGATGAGAGTATGTGGCGTGTCTAAGGAGCGGGTGGCTTATATATTTTTTTCAGTGGGCTCCCCTGGGCCAAGGCAGGGGCATGGACGCCAATGGGGCTCGAACTCAGGACCCCGAGATCAACACGTGAGCGTGAGCGGAGATGGCGTTAGAGGTTTGACCGGCTGAGGCACCAGGCGCCCCCTCGTGGTGGCTTATTTTTAAAATCTCATTGGTTTGGAGAAAGACCTTATAAAACAACTGTTTGTCCTAACAGGGAATGGTTTAAAACAGCAGCATTTCTATGTATTATTACAGAGAAAGACTATTGTATATAAAATTGGCGAAGCCATTTGACATATTTTTGGTTTTTTATCGGGCGAGAATTGCCTCCTCATGTAAATATCAGAACAGCAGAAATATTTGCAACCATATTTGTGCTCTTTCCTATTTATTCATTTTTATTTTAACCTTATGTAATACAGTGTCTCATGCACTGTTCTAAGAACCTTACGTATTCACCCCTGTTTAAGTCTCAGAACAACCTTGTGAGGTAAGTACCATTATCATCTGCATTTTACAAATAGGCAGCTAGGGCCCAGCAATGTGGAGTCTGCTGTTCAAGTTCACACAGCCAGGAAGTGGTGTGAGATGGGTTTCAGATGCAAGCAAACGAAGCCTCCAGATTCTGGACTTTTTTTTTTTAATGTTTATTGTTGAGAGTGGGGGAGGGTCAGAGAGAGAGGGAGACACAGGATCCGAAGAAGGCTCCAGGCTCCGAACTGTCAGCACAGAGCCCGACGCCGGGCTTGAACCCACAAACAGGGAGATATGACCTGAGCTGTAGTGGGACGCTTAGCCGACTGAGCCACCCAGGCGCCCCATCCAGACTCGGGACTCTTACTGGGTGGGCGATTTTCCATCATTTCCTCCTATCAAGCAGTAAGTGGTGAGATTGATTCTATCACACCAGCCACCCTGGAGTTCGTGGAAAGATGATACCCTTCAAGGAACGAATAGAGGAAGGGGGTTCAAAACGTCAAACAGACAAAACATGGCTCGAGCAGAGCCGAGTGGAGCGAGGCCGGGCCAGGCCGGGTGTGCGGGCAGTGTGGCCGCGGCCCGCTGGGCGGCTGGGCCGTGCCCAGGCGGGGGCGCGGAAGACGGAGGCGCAGAGCAGCCTGGGCAGAGAAGAGCAGCAGGCCCCGGCAGCAGGTGGCAAGGAGGGGTGAGCGAGAGGCACGACTTCCCGGCGGCGTCCATCTGTTGTCTTGTGTCTCGTCTGCCAGTCGAATTTAGCTGGGTGACTTCTGAGCGCCAACCGCCCTTCACCTTGGAACGTACTGTAGACAAACGACGATGGTACTTACAAGTGAGGAAGTGAAGAGCTGCCTCGGATCAGCTGGCGGTTCTGGAAGGGACTAGGGTGGAGAATTGCCCCATTCAGAAAGTCTCCAAACGCACACCGGTGGTGTCTTTTACCGAAAGACCCCACTGGGCCCAGCGCCTCTTGTGCTGCTGATAAAACCCACCCTGCCCGGGCTTCTCAATGCAGAGATGAGCAGAGATGGGAGAGGGCCGGACCTTTGCCCGGTGAGCCTCCACTTAGAACGCCAGGAGCCCCTGGCTCTGCGCATGGACGCCCCTCTGGCTTTGCAAATGAGTTGGGTGCTGAAACGAAGTGTCAGCTTCTTAAAATCAGTCGCTTCGTATCAGTTCAACCCATCGGACTCTGTTTTCAGTGGTAGCGGGTTTCCTTTGTTTGTCCCTTGGCTTTGAACTCTTGCATTCTGTCTTGCGTTGACCCACGCGCCCCTCCGGGAGTTCTGAGAGAAGCACGCTTTGTCGAGGGGATCTTGGCCTGGCGCTTAGGACAAAGAGGTCGATTTCTCTCCTCTCTGGCATTTTCAAAACCAGGTTGATGAGCCTTGGGCAAGCTGCTAAACTTCCTAGGCCTCTCTGCTCTCCGTCTGCTGCCCGAGTGCATGCTGAGTTCCCCCAGCGAAAGACCCACTCAAGTACAGAGAGTCAAGATGTGAAATCCTCCAAGCCCTCTGTGCCTGGCGCGGTCTGCGCGCCCTCGGCCCTGCCCTGCAGAGAGTGGCTCAGACGCGTGTGCAAACTCACAGACAGCAGCTCTCGCAGCCTCCAGGGCTCCTCCTCACCTGTGCATGCTCTCCCAGTCTCAGGGCTTGGCGAGGAGACTGGGGGGGCGGGGGGGGGAGGGGAGTGCGTGCTAGTCACCAAGGGGCTGCGCGCCCCGGGGCCGTTTTGCTTCCCTTTGTCCCATACCCAGGGCACACCTTGTCAGATCGCTCCTCTGATCTCTCTCAGCGACTTCCTATTTTATTTTTAGTTTTATGTTATTTCTTTTCTGAGCGACTATAACCTGCTTGACAGGTTCTGCGTTTGCAATTCAGCTGGGAGACCGAGACCGCTTTCCTGGCTGGGTCGTTTTACCCTATCTTTCTTTCTCATTGAGGTGTGGCAATTCTCATTGAACGTGGGCAACGTGTGGCATTGATATGTCGTGATATTGCAGTGTCATCGCCCCCTTGGTGAAGTGTTAGCCAACACCCCCATCCTGTAACACAATGCTCATTGCAATTTGTTGTACTCCATCCTACGCCAAAGAAGAGCTTGTTCTCAGGAATTCACAGGCGTGTTCAAGGTGGCCAGCGTGTAAGCACAGGTCATGGAGTGCGGACAGGTACACGGGTTAATTGATTTCGGTCAGTTTTAAAGATCAGCCCCTCTTCCTTCCCGCCTGCTTCCAGTCTCCAGGTCGAGGCTCCTGTAAACTAATGGGCAATTTTGGTTTTACCGGGTTTCCTTAATTCCCCGGCCAGATGTGTTAAATCTCCCCCTGGTTTCTCTTCACAAAGTGACAGCAGGTTTTAATCTTCCTACACACACTGTAGCAGCTGTGCAAACATTTCATTAACAAAAGAAAAGTGGGAAGCATTAAACCTGTAGGTAACTTGTGCCTAGCATTTGATATCAGTAGGCTTTAAGATGCCCCAAAGTAAGGATAAATCTGTGTGCCTTAAATTCTACTTTATTTCAAAAAGCTTGAGGAGTCATAACAAAGAAATTAAACTCCATCTAGGGAATTAAAACACGTAAGAAGAATCTCTGAATTAGTATTCAGCTACCCCATTCTCTAAAAGCATATGTGGCAGAAATAATAAAACAAAGCAACTTCCAGGCAAAAATCCGCATTCAGAATGGGAAAGCTGTAAAACGTGAGGCAGGCGAGGCTTTTGGATGAAAAACGGTTTAATATAATATTTGCATGCTGTCCTTCGTAAGTTTTTGGAATTATGTTGACATTTGTTCTCAAGATACAAAATTGTTCAAAGATGGGTGGAAAGTCAATGCTGGGACTTTGATTTGTCTTGGTTTTATTACCATTAAAGTGATTTATTATGTTTATTTCACAGTTCTCCTCCCTGAGAATTTTTAATGCATTGCTGATGTTTTATTAGTTGGAGAATTTTTTTTATACCAAAGAATCTGCCTATGGATTCTGTACTTACTGGTATAAAAACTAAGGACACATTTCTGTTGCCTTCCTAGCTCATTTTTATTTGAACATAATTCATACTGTGTACAAACAGAAATATTTATTGCCTACTTTCTGTTTTGGGGTTGCCTTTGTTTATTTTATTAAATTGTATTTTTCCAGCTTTTCTTTACATTCCGGTTAATGTACAGTGTCCTGTTAGTTGCAGGCGTACAATATAGTGATTCAACACTTCCTTACGTCACCCGGTGCCCATCACGGGTGCCGTCCTCAATCCCCATCACCCGTTCCCCTGGTCCCCCACCCACGTCCCTTGCCACTTTCTGTCTTAAAGGCTACAGGTTAGCTACTGTACTTTTAGGTGCATGCCCCTTCCTCCATGCAGTCCTCCCGAATTCAGTAGTAGAAAATCATTAACCTTAAACCTCTGATAGGACTTTTTTTTACCGCCTTCATACTATTCATCACCGAGTTCACTGTATTATAGTTCTTTGTGTGTGTGCTAATCTGCCTACTCCGTAGAGCTCCTTCAGGCCAGGTACTAGGGCTGACCCCAAGTTGTATCTACCCACAACCAACACTTGGCCACAGATGTCTGCCGGATGAAGCCCTTGGGTGGAACGCAATGCTTACAGTGAGAATCTTCCTTTCCTCCTGTTCCGCTGTTTGTTTCAGTGAGTATACACTTTCTTCCCCAGTCGTGCGCTGAGTCTGGAGAAGGACGGGTGAAAACCACAGCCCCTACGTCTCAGGAGCCCACATTTCAGGAAGGAAATTTGCAAATCTTTTTTGTTTTTTTTGTTGCTTTGCAACTATCTGGCTGGTTGAATAAAAATAACCTTGTAGTGGGGCCCCTGGGTGGCTCAGTCGGTTAAGTCTCCGACTTTGGCTCAGGTCATGAACTCACGGTTCATGAGTTCAAGCCCCGCATAGGTTCTCTGCTGTCTGCATGGAGGCCTCTTTGGATCCCGTCTCCCTCTCCCTTCCCTTACCGAGCTCCTGTGCTCTCTCTCCCTCTCAAAAATAAAATAAAACATTAAAAAATTAAAAAAAAATAACCCTGTACTTATTTTGGATTAAATTCATTTATATTACATTTTATAAAGATTCCATCACAAGAAAACTCCTTTAAATCTAAAAAAAAGCTCAGTCTCTGCAATTCTTCTTTCCTTTTCCTGTAGGTGATATTACTGATTTTTATTTAGAAGTTGTTGAATTCCTCGTAGGCACCCTGCCTGTGTCTGGGGAGCCCGTCACCAGGGAAACTGTGTAGGTCTGAAGCTTA
The DNA here is from genome assembly GCF_003009895.1 of Hyaena hyaena. NCBI lineage: Eukaryota > Metazoa > Chordata > Mammalia > Carnivora > Hyaenidae > Hyaena > Hyaena hyaena. Next base: position 1,038,522 of record NW_024080983.1, on the reverse strand, counting down.
CAAAGGTCTCAAATGTTACCGTTTTTAGGAGTGACCTGGACTGCTCGGCAAGCATTCCAGGGACTCAAGGCCAGAGACTTTGTGTCTGTAGACCTGGAAAGGGGCCCAGGAAAGCCCCTTTCCCTCCCTTCAATGCACACACACTCCGCACCAGCGACACAAGTGACTCAGATGCCCAGGATGTGCGGACTTCAGACAGGAGTCATCTTAGACCTTCCTCGCCCAGTGCCCACCTACTAGCTCATTTTCAGTGTAACCACAAGTGCTAAGTACTGAGGACTGACGGCCAGTTCTCGCGGGTACCATCGGGGAAGAACATCTCAAAGGAAGCAGTATTCGAGCTGGGCGCTGACGGAGTGAGAACAGAAGATTCAGAAGGACTTTCCAAGCAGAAGGAACAGAGAACAAGAAGGTTTGGGGATCAGAAGGGGCATGGGAAGTACAGTGTACAGTGTCCTGTAGGGCTCCTGAAGGAGGCTGGTGCCGTCCAAGTCAAGGGCAGCGGGAGAGTACCAAGTCTCGGCTCTCCTGGTTGCCAGCTGAATGACCTCGGGAAGACGCATAACCCCTTCGAACCTGCAAGAAGATGCTAATAACACCCGCCACGCTGTAAGAATGAAAGAAGGTGTACGGAAAGCACAGAACATGCTCCTGGCTCAAAACAGGCCTTTAAGAAATGGTCGCTCTTATTATTAATGTGCTCCATATGGTTGGAATTTTCCATCAGTAAAATGAGTACATGAACATAAAAGAAAAAGAGAGAAGGAGGCTATAAAATTCAAAAAGCCACATCCATTTATTCATGAATTAGCAAAGGAATTGAGGCACGGCCGAGAGCTAGGTTTTAATGCTCCTGCTCATTGAACGGTATCTGTAGATGACTTAAAATGTGTCCGTCACTGGACAATTCTCTCAGCTCTCTTTTCCCTTTTCAATGTATAGACTCAGCCAGGAGGCAACTTTGTTCTATTTCATCAAAGAATAAGACATCTTAATCCTGAAATCCTGGCCCAGTCATAACCCTCTGCATACAGAGGATCCCGTTTCGCCAATAATGGAAACTCCCCATTGCCAATGGCAGGCCGCTCACTTCTCTGTCAACACGAATCCTGAAGTAGCATCCGATCCTTCGCGAGGATGCATCTTACTGGTCCAGAGCTGTGACTCAAGTGTGTTCTTACTGCCCCCTCCCCTCAACCACACAGAACCGGTAACTGCAGGCCAAATCATTTAAACATGCAGTGTTCACTCTATCACATGAATTCCTTCTTGTAAGTGTTTTTTGAACCGTGCCTGGCGTTTGATAAGTGCTAGCTATGTGTCAAATAGCCTTAGGGAAGGAGGGGGCCGTGCTGAATGCTCAGTCTCTCCCCGCTCCCTTTCTTACAGCTGCCCCAAGTACAACCTGGTTTTATCTTTTTAGTTCTTTTTTTCTCAATCGATTATTCCAAAATAGATCTCTTAGAGAAATTCATTCCCAGCCCCGTGATAGGGGCTGCGTACAGTCGGGGAGATGATCGGAGCTGAGAAGGGAGAGAAGAAGCGAGCAAGGAGATGTTAAAGAAGAAATATTTGCTGGCGTGCAGACCAGAGCTCGAGCGTCAGACTCCTTGAATTCTTGGAACTGTGCTTTACACGGAGGCCGCCTGATGCGAAGTGAGTGCATTACCCCCCTTAGCTGTTACGACATCTGTGAGCGGATGGAATTACGCTCTTGTTCTAGACGGTGCTAAGGCCCTCTGTCCCTCCTTCGGCTGCTGCAGATGCACACCGCCACCCATTGCACAGTAGAGCCCAGCGTGGCGGCAGTGCAGACACCTTTACTGAAGCAGGAAGAAGATGGCAAACTTTATTCGTGTCAAGTGTGTAGTTTCGGGGAATTCCAGAGCCTCTTTGGGGCTGTTCTGGTTTCCCTTCTCCCTGTCCAATTCCCTTTGGAAGGTTATTTCCCTCTTTCCTTCGGAAACTTCTCCCAGAAGTTTTGACTCCACCTACGTTTGTGACTTTATACATTTGTGGTTTTTGCTTATGCCTGCGAGTGGTTTAATTTGTACTTGCGAGAAGGTTATTAGGAGCCACCTGTTCTGAGCTCTTGTCCTGCCGCTGAGATTTACTGAGCAGGCAACACTCAACATCCACGAAGTCCCCGATGCCTGCACTTGACGCATTCAGAGTGTGGGGGGAGGGACAAGACACTTAAGAGCAACGAGAGTATTCATTTCAAATAGGGTACTCACGAGTACTTATTTTGTGCCAGGTAATGTACTGAGTAGTTCTCATGCAATAATCCCCATAGTAACTCTGCAAGGTAGACATTGGTATCATTCCCATTTTAGAGATGGCAAAATCGAGAGATGCGAGGGAATTGTGAGCACATCAGCATACAGCTTAGTATTTGGTCCAATTGTGTCACCCTGATTTTGCCTCCATGGAGATAAGAAGGAGAAATACTCAGGGTGCCGGGGTGGCTCAGGTCATGATCTCACAGTTCGTGGGTTCGAGCCCTGCATTGGGCTCTGTGCTGAGAGCCTGGAGCCTGCTTTGGATTCTGTGTCTCCCTCTCTCTCTGTTCCTCCCCCGATTGTGCTCTGTCTCTCTCTGTCTCTCTTAAAAATAAACAAACAAACAAACAAAAAGATGTAGAAATACCCTTGATATCAAGACAACTCTGGGTGCAAGAACCAGATTCAGTCTTGGGAATGTTGTTCAGAATTCTTTTCAGTGACTGGATGAGAACAGACTCTTATAGGACCCGAGAACCCCTCCACCCTTCCAGAGTCGGTGGGCCAATGCCCGCTGGCTACAAGGCTTGGTGGGCTATTTCGGGAGGCTTGGGGATAGTGCTCTTTTCTAATTTCATACTCAAGGTTCTGGACGCACCATGGATTTTTCTTTTAAAAAAGTGTTTATTTTGAGAGAGAGAGAGAGAGAGAGAGCGAGAGCAGAGGAGTGGCAGAGGGAGAGAGAATCCCAAGCAGGCTCTGCGCTGTCAGTGCCGAGCCTGACATGGGGCCTGATCCCACAAACTGCAAGCTTGTGACCTGAGCTCAAATCAAGACTTGGACACTCAACCGACTGAGACATTCCGGTGCCCCCACACCATGGCTTTTTCAAATTCTGTATAGCACGGTGGCTGACTTCACAGGCTCTGGAGACAGAGTGCCTGAGTTTACATCCTGTCTCTTCCTTTTCCTTGCTATATGTTCTTGGCAAAATTACCTACCTTCTCTGTGCCCTAGCTTCTTCCTTTCTCAAATAGGATTTCAAATGGCACCGACTTCTGTGTTTGTTGGAGAAGTTAGACTATGCCCGGCTGGAAGGAGGCAGCCAACAAATGGCACCTGTGACTATACATGTCTCACTAAGGAATTGTTTTTACTTTTCCTTGAACTTTCAGTCTTTAGCCTTTGCCATTTTGTGATGGTAACTAAGTTCCACGTGTAATGCCAATGCATGTCTTTTCTGTAGACCACTGAAGCGGCCGTGCCTGGTTGAAGCCATTTGCCAACTTACTTTCCATTTGGCCACCCTCATATTTGATTTGGACCCACTTGCATTTCTGCCATTGGATAGTCCATTTGCCTGGTGCGTTCAAATAAACACTCAGCTGGGAAGAATGTGGAGTTCGCTTAGGAAGAACACGCGTTAGGGGGCACCTGGCTGGCTCAGTCTGGAGAGCGTGTGACTCTTGGTCTCAGAGATTGTGAGTTCGAGCCCTACCTTGGGTGTAGAGATTACTTAAAAATAGAACCTTAAAGACGGGAAAGAACAACTATTTGAATTCGATGCTGCAATACTGTTCCATAATTGAGAATCATTGAGGAAACTTCCATACATGATTCTTCAGTATGTGGGAGGAGAAAGTGTCCATTCATGAGTCATAAACATCATGTAAAGATTCTGCTTCTTCGACCAACATTTTGGATAACCTACTACGCACTGGCCTCTCTGATAGGCACTGGGGATACAGCAATGGGGAAGAAAAGTTCTTGCCATTTAAAAGCGTGTAGCCTAGGGGTAAAAACAGAAGTAAGCACATGATTAGAACAGAGTATGGTGAGTCGTATAATCAAAATGAGCAAAGGCCCTGTGGGGAGCCCCGAGGAGGACCTAGCCCAGCTTCCTGTTAAAAACAGTTTTGCTTAGATAATGAGAAAAACTTCTCCCAGAGCACAGGCTTCACGACTCCAACTCCAGCCTGGTTTTGGGGGAACTGAAGGCGAATTTGTCCAAACGATATTGGCAAAGAGAGATTGATAACAATCAAACCGGACAAGGCAGCATGTGTCAAAATTGAATTATCTTTTATAACCGAACAACTGTACACACACACACACACACGCGCGCGCGCGGAGTTAAGATCTGCGAACCCTGAAGCAATTTGGAAATGTGTTTATATGTTTTTATGCATTTCTGGCCATTTATCCTTCTTACAAAGTATTTTTGGTAATTTCTATGAATGATGGGAAAGTTTTGCAGTGGCTTTCTTTGTTAGCAATTTTTATTCAGCTTTCGAATTGCGAAAAGTTTAATTCATTTTCCAATTATCCCAGCTCCGCATGTTTTTCAATGCTGCTTGAATTTTTAAGTTTTGCCTCTGGCTCTAAATGAATTGTCAGGAAGTAAAGTGGTCAAAAGCAATGTCAGTGCCCTCAGTTCCCTATTAATGACTTTAGTTTATCTCGAGGCGATCCTACAGCACGCTTGATATTTCCAAAATATTTTTTTCCATTTTCTAGCCAATTTTTCTTTTTATATTTTATTTCATTTTTAGCCAGAGAAGTTTATTTTACCTATTTAGTATTTGAAACCACTGTACATTGATTTTTATTTTGGATTTAAGCAGGATTAATAGTCTTCATGGTAAAGAAAAGCAGAAAGAAATCTTTTAGTAGGAATAAGAGGATTAGCAGTTTGGGTTTTGGATAGTTTTGAAATAAGCGTCATGTTTTCTGTTGATTGAGCGTTTGCATCAAGATGTGAAATGAAGATGGGGCGCCTGGGTGACTCAGTTGGTTAAGCGTCCGAGTTCAGCTCAGGTCATGATCTCACGGTTCATGGGTTCTAGCCCCACATCAGGCTCTGTGCTGACAGCTAGTTCAGAGCCTGGAGCCTGCTTCAGATTCTGTGTCTCCTCTCTCTCTGACCCTCCCCTGCTCATGCTGTCTCTCTCTCTCTCTCAAAAATAAATAAAATATTTTTTTAAAAAAAGATGTGAAATGAAGAGATGGGAAATCGGTTCTGTAGATTGCTCCTAATTTATTAATCGTTGTAATACTATCAGGTGTTTTGTATCTTTCACCAGACTTACTTAGATATTCTACTCCCGTAGCTTGGCCAATCACAGTGAGATAATGGAGACACGACCCGCCAAAGAGTGACCCAACTACTACCTGGGAACTTTCATTTTCTGGCAATTCATTGTGTCAGCTTGTCTACCATTTCAACCAATTGTTTTCAAACAAAATATTTCCTTGCCTTTCTACCGTCCCCGGAGTTCACCATGGAAAATCTGGCTGTCACCAAGGTTGTTTCTTGCTCAAAAAAGTCCTCTACTTGTTAGCAAGATAAATCGCAAATTCCTTAGCTTGGCATTCAGCACTGAGGACATGAGCGATGCTCGATGACTTTTGTTGGTCACAAGAGGAATTGGATTGTTGAGTGTGTTTCACATGCACTGGACGCTGTGCTGAGGGCTTTTCGTGGATTCTGTCCTGTAGTCCCACAGAACAGTTCTGCGTGGCAGGTGCTGTGATTGGCCTCCTTTTGCACATAAGGAAATGGAAACTCAGACTCGTTAATAACTACTCCAGGGATACCCTGAATTTGAACTCATCTCTGTTGGACTCTTACGTTCTTTTCATTGCTTTCTGCTACATCACTAGCCGCATTTCTACGGCTCTAAATCCTAACGCTGCCACTTAATTTTAATTTTTTGACTGTTTAAAAATGTCTATTTATTTTTGAGAGAAAGACTGAGCATGAGCAGGGGAGGGGAGAGAGAGAGAGAGAGTGCGAGCGAGGGAGGGGCAGAGAAAGAGGGAGGCACAGAATCCAAAGCAGGCTCCAGGCTCTGAGCTGTCAGCACAGAGCCTGGCGCAGGGCTCGAACCCCCCCCCCTTTTTTTTAATCATGCTAAAATATACATAACATAAAATTTATGCTTTTAGCCATTTGGAAGTGCATGATTCAGTGGCCCTAAGTAATTCGCAATGTTGTGCACCCATCAGCATTATCTACCTCCAGAACTTTTTGTTAACCCAAACAGAAAGTTGTTACCCATTAAACGATTACTCTCCAACCCCCCTTGCCCCAATACCTGGTAGCCTTCATTCTCCTTTCTGCGTAAATTTGCCTGTTCTTGGTGGAATCTATACTATTTGTGGAATCATGTGATGTTTGTCCTTGTATGTCTGGCTTATTTCACTTAGCATAGTGTTTTCAAAGTTCATGCACACCGTACCATGTGCCAGAATCTCCTTCCCTTTAAGGCTGAATATTCCTTGGTATTATGTACCACATTTGGTTTATTCGTTCATCTAGTGACAGGCATGTGGGCTGTTTCTACAGTTTGGCCATTAAGAGCCTGCTGCTCTGAGCATTGGTGTACGAGTACCTGAGCCCCTCCTCTTCTGTTGCATATACAATTAGGGGTGCAACTGTTGGTGCATATGGTGATTCCCTTTTTGATTTTTTGAGGAAGCTCCATACTGTTTCCTACAGTAGCTACCTCATTTTGCATGTCCAACCACAATGCACAAGGATTCCAGTTTCTCCATATCCTCTCCAACACGTGTCATTTTCTGTTTCTTTTGTAAGCGCAGCCATCCTCACGGGGGTGAAGCAGCATTTCACAGTGGTTTTGATTTGCATTTCCATAATTGCTAGTGATGTTGAGCTCCTCTCCATGGGCTTATTGGCCACTTGTATATCTTCTTTGGAAAAACATATATCCACATCTTTTGCCCATTTTTAAAATGGCCTGTGTATGTGTTTTTGTCGCTGCAATGTTCGTTTTTGATACAAATATTTAAGCAGAATGAACTACATAGAGGGCATTGCGTTAGATACTTGGAGGGATAAAAAGTAAGACAGCTCTGACTCTTTTTTTTTTTTAATGTTTTATTTATTTCTAGGAGAGAGAGAGAGACAGCGTGAGCAGGGGAGGGTCAGAGAGAGAGGGAGATACAGACTCTGAAACAGGCTCCAGGCTCTGAGCTGGCTGTCAGCACAGAGCCCGACGTGGGGCTCAAACCCACGAACCGCGAGACCATGACCTAAGCAAGAGTCGGACGCTTAACCGACTAAGCCACCCAGGCGCCCCAAGACAGCTCTGACTCTTAACGAGTAGCAGCAGGAAGGCACCGAGGAGGAATTTACAAAGGACGACTAGGTGAGGATGGGAGGTGCCCAAAGAGGCAATGACACAGGAAGGGACAGATTTCTATCAAGGGTTTTGGGAAGTAATCAGATAAGCCTACATCAGATGGGTTTTAAGAGATAGATTGGATTTCAACAGGCAGCCACAGGGCAGGGAGGACTTTGAGGTGGAACATGGCATGATGAAATCATGGGTGCAGGAGAGCTCGGGTCAGGTTCATGTACCAGCAATTAGTTCCAGCAAGCAGTTCGGTTTGTTCACGAAGGTTGGGGAAGGCTTTACTGCAGAGGGTCTTGAATGTCAGAATAACAGATTTCTAACTACTTTAATAAGCAGCAGGAGCTTGTGGAAACTTCTGAGAAGGAAAGAGATCTGAAGAGGGCCGGGTCTTGAATAATATTTCCCCCATTCTCATGTTTCTGTTCAGCGGGGTGTCACGTAGCCTCTAGTACCTCCGTTGCCCATGTCCGACATCCAAGAAATGATTGATTGATAGCACAGAGCCCTAGGCACCAGTCCATTTTCTGATGTGTTGTTTATCTGAATATGTGGAGAATCAATGGGTTTTTTAACAGTCTGACTCTCTATGTAATTATTTTGTCAACGCTACCAATGCTTTTCCAGAATAATGAATGGGTTACCTGAGTGTGTCTTTTATTCCAATGGATTTTATAGGAACTGCAGCTGTTTTATGAGAGTGTGTCTTTGCTGTGACAATTAAGAAGAAAATGGAGCTATTACAAAGAGAACATAGGACTCCAAACCAGCCCTCAATCATTTTCTGGCTGCAGATCTGAAACCCCAGTCAGTCCCAGCCTACACTCCTTGGTTCAGTCCCCTGATGGCAAGCGCAAATGAGAGAGTATTATTTTTTTTCCAAAATAGGTACGGCTCAGGGCACCTGGGTGGCTCAGTTGGTTAAGCGTCCAACTTTAGCTCAGGTCATGTTCTTGTGGTTCGTGGGTTCGAGCCCTGCGTCTGGGCTCTGTGCGGACAGCTGGGAGCCTGGATCCTGCTTCAGATTCTGGGTTTCCCTCTCTCTCTGCTCCTCCTCCACTCATGCTCTGTCTCTCTCTCAAAAAATAAATAAACATTAAAAAAAAAGTATTAAAAAAAAAAAAGAATTACTTAATCCAGCCCAAACTGTTGCTAGTGCTGAAGTTGAGAATCTCTGGTATAAGACTGTAAGGTTCGTGAGGGTAGCAACTGTGTCTGCTATGTTTTGATCATTCCAGTCCAAGCTCCCAAAACAGTGCCTGGCATAATAAATATGTGCTGACTGAATACAGGAAAGGATGGGTGAAGACGAAAGAACCTGAGCAATGGGTACCGGACTCCAGATACTGCCCTTCGTGTTAGCAAGGTGTGAAGATAGGCCGTTCTGTGCTGCTACGCTCCTTGCGTGCAGCTGAGTTCAAGGCTGCATATCCCCATGGAATGGGGTAAAGTTTTAAGATCAACTTCAGGGGCATTGGGGCAGATAACCACAGCCCTGATAAGCCAAGTGGCAAAATAGTTTCCAAACCAGTTCTCGACTTACAGATCATTGTTAGTCACCATCTCTGTGATGATTTTGGAAGCGTGGGTTAAGAGAGACAAAAAAATTGATTAAATTACCAGATAAGTCACAGTATGTACTTAGACCTTTGTGGATTCTTATAGGCCGATTGTGTGCACACCCACACATCCACACCCACACAGCCACACACTTGTGCTCTTTCATTTTCCTCAATTGCTATCATGCTATAGGGTCAATTTTATGACTTTATAATACACTTAATAATTTCACTTTCAACCTTTTCATACCAGTGTCTATATTAATAGATGTACCTTAGTCTTTCTAATAGATGAATAGTGCTCCCTTGAATGCATGTTTCAAAATTTGACAGTCCCTTTCTGGTGAACATTTAGATTGTTTTCTGTTTTTCCTTTTTACAAAAAAGCATTTCATTGACTCTCGGCCCCCACCCTTGTAGAAAACTTAATTTAGTAATTCCTTGCATTTCCTCAGTCTAATCCAATAAGTTTTTGGTGAATGCATAACTTATATTCCAGCCTCTCTTGGTAAATAATGAAAAATTGTCCTCCTCCTTTGCCTTCCTCACCTATTTTTGTCTCTGAGGTACTTTGTGTGGCAGTGAGGACTTTTCTATCATTCTGGCATCAGAGAAAGACCACATAGCATCTACTTGCTGTTATTTTTAATATTGCACATTCATCCCTATTCTATGGGTTTATAGTCGATTTCCATTCTTATAGTTACAGTCTATAAAGTTGCCACAAACACGGATTATATTAGTGATTAGTGAGCCACTGCTCACACACACACACACACACACAGAGCTAGATAAACAGATGGGTAGGTGTGTATACATGCATCTCACATAGATTATAATCTGTTTTTCCCATAGATTATCATCTTAAGTCATAAAATGAACTCATCTTGAGAGTTTCCATTTTCTTTACAACATCTAAAAGAAAGAGTAAACCAGTTTAAAGGTGTCCAAAAAGCTACACACACACACACACACAACCAGTTCACAAGTGACTTGCTGGACTCCGCCTCCCTGAGAAATGATGGGGTTGAGATTCAGACATTGTCCAGGTAACCCCCCAAGCTGGGACTTCCTACAACACACTACACTGCCCCTTGCTGTCTCCATTCTCTGATCGTCTCTGTGTAAGAGCTGAAATGAGAAGGCAGAGGGGAGCCTGGGTGGTTCAGTCAGTTAAGCGTCTGACTTTGGCTCAGGTCATGATCTCACAGTTCGTGGGTTCGAGCCCCGCGTCGGGCTCTGTGCTGACAGCTCAGAGCCTGGAGCCTGCTTCCGATTCTGTCTCTCCCTCTCTCTCTGCCCCTCCCCTGCTCATGCGCTGTCTCTCTCTCTCAAAAATGAATAAACGTTAAAAAACATTAAAAAAAAAAAAACAGAAAGCAGTGTGTTTCCTTGCTCAACCTCAGCTGGGAACTTGCAGGGCAAAGTGACTCCAAATTTTGGTCGCTCTGCACGTGGCTGCTAACGACCAGGAAAGTGCTGCCAGTATTGAGTTTGCAGTTACACGAAGTAACTCTGCAGCCTAGAGCCCGATGCGGGCTACCAACCCTACCCAAACCTACCAACCAGGAGATCATGACCTGAGCCGAAGTCGGATGCTTGACCGACTGAGCCACCCAGGTGCCCTCGCATCACTCTGATTTTCAGGTTTAGCATCTTCAGATCTCTCTCTCCTCCATTTTCACATCTTGCTTTTCTTCTACATATCTGTCAAATCACTCTGCTTCCTTCTTATGATATACGTGATACCATTTAGGGCTCACCTGGATCATTCAGAGTAGAAGGCCCATCTCAAGGCTTTTAACTTAATCACATCTACAAAGAACCCTTTTCATTATTAGGAAATCCTTACAGGTTCCAGGAGGGGACCTGAAGTTTCTGGGTGACCACTATTCAGCCGACTGCAGTAACCACCCATGAATTTTCTGTCTCTTCCTCAAGTCAAAGATGAGGACCTGGAAGCCAACAAAAAACATAGCCCATGGTGCTTCTATACCCATTTCTGTTCACATGAGTTACCAGACTTGGCCTTTACCTAAAATTATAGGTGTCTGCTGTGGCATATTCACATGTTAACTTAGGTGGGTGATGGTCATTCCAAATGAGATCCGAGAATGTTTCAGGTAACATCTAGTGTCCAGATGGGCTGTGGTCTTGTCAACAAGCAGCAGAGCATACAAAGCATCCTTTTTTTAAAAAAATAATTTTAATACTTATTTATTTTTGAAGGAGAGAGAGGTAGAGTGCGAGTGAGGGAGGGGCAGAGAAAGAGGGAGACACAGAATCCAAAGCAGGTTCCAGGCTCTGAGCTGTCGGCACAGAGCCTGATGCGGGGCTCGAACCCACAAACTGCGAGATCATGACCTGAACTGAAGTCAGGCACCTAACCGACTGAGCCCCCCAGGTGCCCCCCAAAGCGTCTGGATAGGAGGACCTGATAACAGCAACTCCTCTGGAGCCATCTGACAGTGAGCTGGGACCTGCTCAGGACCCCCCAGGGCCAATGTTGTTGGCGGGGAAAGTGCTATCATTTCTTTGGCTCCCACAACTGGCTAAAGTGAGGTCTGCTGTGGCACATTCACATGTTAACTGAGCAGCAACCCGGTGATGCATGGGTCCCCAGTTATCATCTAGAGATGCACTGTGCAAAGATGAAAATGAACTTAACTGGACAGAACACTTTTGGATTCCCACCCCTCAAGCCATTTTCCCATTTCCTTCTAAAAATTTGGAATTACCACTTCAACGCAGAGTAAACTTAAATGGCCAAATATTTACAAAAAGGCTTGCATGTCTTCTGTCGAACTTCTACACCCCCATAGGAAATAGTCTTCCTTTTAGCAGATTAACAATTTGTTTTTTATGTGGAGGTGATATCTGCCACATGAGAGGGTGTGGCTTTGGTAATGCTGAAGATAGATTTGTTGGCTTGTTTTGATCCCTCTGAATTCTTGCATTGGGTGACTTGTGGCCCAGTTGAGAGAGGTAGGATTATAGAGCTAAATAAGAGTAATTTTGCCAGAGTAGAGTTTTTTTTTTTTTTCCTGGGTTTTTCCATTAGTATTTTTTTTTTTACAAATAGTTTATTGTCAAATTAGTTTCTACATAACACCCAGTGCTCATCCCCACAAGTGCCCTCCTCCATGCCCATCTCCCCCTCCCCCCCACATCCATCAGTCCTCAGTTTTTGTCAGCATTCAAGAGTCTCTCATGGTTTGCCTCTCTCCCTTTCCCCCACCATTTCCTCCCTTCTTCTCCCCCTTGTTCCTCCGTCAAGTTCCTCCTAATCCTCCTATACGTGCAAACATATGATATTTGTCCTTCTCTGCCTGACTTATTTCGCTCAGCATAACACCCTCAAGGTCCATCCATGTTGCTACACATGGCCAGATTTCATTGTTTCTCATTGCCATGTAGTATTCCATGGTATAGATAAACCACATCTTCTTGATCCATTCATCTGTTGATGGACACTTAGGCTCTTTCCATGTTTTAGCTATTGTGGAGAGTGCTGCTATGAACATTGGGGTACATGTGCTCCTATGCCGCCAGAGTAGAGGTTTGATTTCACGGTTCTTTTGTTTCTTGCGGGTCTGAACAAGACTGCTTTTCTACGGGGTTCAGCCACCAAATTGGAAATTGAGCGATTGAGTAAATAAGATGAACTCTGTCTTCATAGCTATTTTTCACATAGACTCTTTGGCTTGCATACCTGAATCTGTAGGAGTCCTTGTTTCTTCACTTTTTTTTTTTTTTTAATGGGGGACACAAAGTAGCATTGATTATGGACTCTGGAAGTTATCAACAGCGTGGCCTCTGGTGTGTGTGTGTGCGTGCATTTGCTTATGGCAGTGTAGTTGAGATGTAGTTAGTTTCAGGTGGATAGCACAGTGACTGGACAATTACATACGTTACAAAACGCTCACCATGGGAAGTGTGGTCACCACACAAAGTTATTAAAGTATTATTGCCTGTATTCTCTATGCTGTACTTTCCATCCCTGTGACTTATTTATTTCATAACTGAAAGTTTGTACCTCTTAGTCTTCTTCACCTCTTTTGCCCATTCCCCACCGTCCTCTCTCTTCTGGAATTTGTTCTCTATATTTATGAGTCTATATTTTTAGTGTTTATTTAAGAGAGGGAGAGAGAGAAAGAGAGAGAGAGAGAGAGCGAGAGAGAGAGAGAGAGAGAGAGAGAACATGAGCAGGGGAGAGGCAGAGAGAAAGGGAGAGAGAATCCCAAGCAGGTTCTCTGCTGTCAGCACAGAGCCCAACATGGGGCTCGATCTCAGGAACTGTGCGATCATAACCTGAGGCGAAATCAAGAGCCGGGTGCTTAACTGACTGAGCCACCCAGGCCCCCCTCTATTTTTGTTTATTTCTTTTGTTTTGTAGATTCCACATATAAGCGAGATCATATGGTATTTGTCTTTTTTCTGTCTGACTTATTTCCCTTAGTGTAAAAGCCTCTGGATGTATCCATGTTGTCATGAATGGCAAGATTTCATTCTTTTTGTGGCTGAATAGTATTCCATTGTGTGTGTGTGTGTGTGTGTGTGTGTGTGTGTATGTGTGTATACCACCTCTTCTTTATGCATTCATCTATCAGCGAACACTTAGGTTTATCCCATATCTTAGCAATTGTAAATAAAGCTTCAGTAAACATAGGGGTGCACATGTGTTCTAGAATTAGTGTTTTTGTTTTCTTTGAGTAAATACCCAGAAGCAGAATTATTGGGCCATATGATATTGCTATTTCTAATTTTTTTAATGTTTATTTATTTTTGAGAGACAGAGAGAGAGAGATGGGGGAGGGGATGGCAGAGAGAGAGAGGGCGACACAGAATCTGAAGCAGGCTCCAGCCTCCGAGCTGTGAACACAGAGCTCGACGCGGGGCTCCAGCTCATGAACCGCGTGATCATGACCTGAGCTGAAGTTGAACACTTAACCGACTGAGGCACTCAGGTGTCCCACCTAGGTCTAATTTTTTGAGGAACCTCCACACAGTTTTCCACAGCAGTTGCAGCAATTTACATTCCCACCAACAGTGCACAAGCATTCCCCTTTCTCCACATCATTGCCAACGCTTGTTATTTCCCTGTTTTTCACATATATAGACCACTCAAAAATGCACTATGACTTAGTAGCTTCCTGCTCCTTCCATCAGGGACCGTCGCCTTCCTTATGACTGTCCGAGTACCCTCTCCCAAACCCTCATTCCTCTGAATTGAAACACGTGGATTCTAGTTCAGGTCTGGTCATTACTGTGAGACAAAGCTCTCAAGGGAATTTGGGAATTCCTATTTGCTGCAAAGAAAATGTACATTTTCTTTATGGGAGAAAAGCCGCATCCTATTTACTGAGTTTGATAGGGAACATCCGTTATAAGATGGCCAACAGAACTGATAAGGAAATACCTGTACCTGATCAAAGACTCCCCCTCCCGGGCTCTTCTTCCCACCCTGCTGGTCGCTCGCGAGTAGTAATGAGGAATGCGAAAGTAACAGGCTATAAATTGTTCCCTCTGCTGATGCTCTGGGCTCACTCTGGAGAATGATCTCTTCTGAGCCCACCGGTGTCAAATAAACCCCCTGCCTTCCAAGAGCTCAGAGTGCCCCTTGGTTCTTCTGCCGAGTGATCCAGACCAGATTCCATAACAAGTTCTTCCTAGGGTCACTGATTGGGAGGGGCATGGTTGAGATGGAAATTGTGTTCTAGAAGTTATTTGTCACAGGCTCCACATGCATGAGACTTTGGACAACTCATTTGAAAGCATCGTGAAAAGCTGTTTATCATAAAATGCAGAGACGCGTCATTCGTTGTCATCTTGAGCATTACATTTGGAGCAGTCGTATTGAGCATTAGTAAAAGCCAAGGGTAGAATGAGGAGGTAGTCATCAGCAAAGGTACTCAGTGGGGGAACTAAGGGTTAGGCCCCAGCTTTGTTTGTTTGTTGTTGTATTTTTGTGGTTGTTGCTTTTTAGGTGTTATTTCTTTTTTTAATAATCTGCCTTAGACGAAAGTCTCACATTTTGGCAGTGCCTGGCAGGCTCAGTCGGAGGAGCATGTGACTCTTGATTACGAGGTTGTGAGTTCAAGCCCCAATGTTGGATGTAGAGATTACTGAAATAAGTAACGTTAAAACAAGAGCCTCACATTTTGCACTTCATGGGTAGGTCAGACAAAAGTGAGATATGGAGCTTGGATGAGTTGATTCAAGACTTTTGTTTGATTTGGGCTGTGTTTTCTTAGGATTTATAAAAATGGAAGGATAATTTTCTCAGAAACATAATATACGTCTGATTCTTAATAGCATCACTCATTGGACTGTAATTCAGTGATATTTCTTCTGAGGATGGAGAGGCCATATCCAGGCCTTTTCATATTGGAGCAGAATGAATCAACAAGTCCTTCAGAAGCAAGAAATTGCTTGCTATCTAATAGCCTGAGAGAACAGCATCATCAAACTGAGAGTGGACAAGCATGCTTTCAAAGGGTAATACTGCAGAGTAAATAAGAGCTTATCTTGTCCCGTGATTGAGGAAAATAAGTGTAAAAAAAGGCTGAAATATCCAGTGATTCCAAATCAAAGCTCCGTGGGACTTGGATTGGAAACCAGTCGGGCCCAGTCCCTACTTGGCTATGCATTTGCCCAAGGCTCTTACTTGTTAGGTCCCAGTTTGCCTTCAGGCAAAATGGTAGTGTTGGAGTAGATGAATCTAAATGTCTTTTCATCGTATTATAAATTTTTAAAGATTTTATTTTTAAGTAATCTCTCCATCCAGTGTGGGGCTCAAGCTCAACCCTGAGATCAGGAGTTGCATATTCCATTCCAGCCAGGCACCCCTAAATGTCTTTTCACTTTGAAAGCTGGTGTTGGGGTGCCTGGGTGTCTCAGTAAGTTAAGTGACCAACTCTTGATCTCTGCTCAGGTCATGATCTTGCAGTTCATGTGATCGAGCCCTGTGTCAGGCTCTGCGCTGACAGTATGGAGCCTGCTTGGGGTTCTCTCTCTCTCTGCCCCTCCCTGCTGGTGTGCACTCGCTTGTGTGCGCACTCTTTCTTTCTCAAAATAAATAAGTAAACCTTTAAAAAATGTTTAAATTTTTTTTTTAATTTCTGAGAGAGAGAGAGATAGCGTGAGGAGGGGAGGGTCAGAGAGAGAGGGAGACACAGAATCTGAAACAGGCTCCAGGCTCTGAGCTGTCAGCACAGAGCATGAGATCATGAGATCTCATGAGATCACGAGATCACGACCTGAGCCGAAGTCAGACGCTCAACCGACTGAGCCACCCAGGTGCCCCTAAAATTTTTTAAAAAGCTGGTTTTATGAAATGCAAAAAAGATTACATCAAGCTATAGCAAGAGACTGATTATCGGAATGAAATGTAAAAAAAATGGGTAAATATCCTGTTTCGCACTTGGGTCCAGAAAGCAAACTCTATACCTACAGAGAGTGGGAGACATAACTTAATATTGACTAACAGCGTTGCTGGGCAGACATTTTAGGACTGTGAAAATCACAAGGGGTCACTGTATTGTGTAGCCACTGAAATAGTTCTTCAAATCCTTCTTCAGAGACGTCACTTCAGAAGTGTGTCCCCGAGACGGAGAGAGACGGAAGCCCCAGCCCCCTTGCACTGATATGACCCTAGTGGGTGGAGGATAGGCATCTGGGCTGGGGAGTGGGCTTCTGGGTATCATATTAAGAGGAAATGGAGGAACAGAGGAAGTTTGGCTGCAGAAGAGAAGACCTGGGGAGGATGAGGGTACTGCCTGTAAATATGTCGTGTGCCCTTTAAGATCTTCTTCCCGTAGTTCTCCACTCCCTTGCCCCCTGGCTTCTGAGTGGATTCAGCCGGTGAGGGGTGCCAGCGAGGGGCTGCTAGAGGCCTAGCGGAAGAGAGAGACCGGGCACTTCTTTCTCCATGTCGTCCTTGCTGAGCTTTGCTTGACAGTGTCTGTGCTCCTCGCCCGGAGGCCATAGCTCCTATAGGGCTTCCGTCTCTTACAGGTGCATCTCTCCCTGTAATTCCTCTTCTCGTCGCCTCAGCAGCTGTCTAGCCCAAGGGTCTTTAACGCCCTTTCACCTGCCCCCTCCTAAACAGGCTCTTTATTAAACTTTTTAATTATATTTGTGAAGGCACCATCTGTTTCCTGCCAGTTTCCTGATGGACATATGTCTTCATGTCGAAGACAGACTACGCCGTGGTGCCAGAACAAAGTGCTGACGTGAAAAGATGGAAAGTGTGGGAAAAGTTTGGCTCAACATTTCCAGCACGAGAGCTCTCTTAAAATGGAGAGGGCCCGGGGCGCCTGGGTGGCTTAGTCGGTTAAGCGTCCGACTTTCGCTTAGGTCATGATCTCGCGGTTCGTGGGTTCGAGCCCCGAGTCGGGCTCTGTGCTCACTGCCAGCTCAGAGCCTGGAGCCTGTTTCAGTCTGTGATTCCCTCTCTCCCTGACCCTCCCCTGCTCACGCTGTCTCTCTCTCTGTCTCCTAGAAATAAATAAAAATATTTTTAAAAAATGGAGAGGGCCACCTCGGAAGGTAGAGAGGCCCTGTGCATGGAGGTGTTCAAGCAAAATAATCAGAAGTTTAGGGGGAGGAAAAGCATAAGCACAGGTGGGAGTGTGGAATAGATAAGTCTTCAAATGCCATTTAAATTGATGTTGTAAGACACAGTGAGTTGTGTGGAAACATTTTCTCTCTTTTCTTCCCACATCTGTAATTTTTTTCAACTTTATTGAGGTATAATTGACAAATCAGATTTTAATATCTTTGAAGAGTACAGCATGACCATTATATACATAGTGAAAGGATTATATATATAATCCCTTATTACATATAAGAACTATATATATAATGTGAAAGGATTCCCACAGTTGAGGTAATTAGCACATTGATCACCTCACAGATTTACCTTTGTGTGTGTGTGTGTGAGAATGCTGAAGATCTACTCTCTTCGCAAATTTCAGTTCTACAATATTGTACTGCCAACTACAGTCACCACGCTATACATTAGACAGAAATACTTTCTTCTGATTTGCATCCTAGCTCAATGTGGCAGGGTAAGCGGAACTCAAAATGAGCCACACACCTGGATTGTCGTCTCCATTCTGAGCACTCTTCGTATGTGTGGCATGCTAAGAGGCATTCCCAGGGAAGGGTTAGCAACAGGCAAGCTGTTGTCCTACTTCCTTTCGAACAGAATGAAAGCATCCCATGTGTGCTTGTACTCAGTGACTGTTAATGGTCGCTTCCAGTTCTCCTCTCCCCCTTCCTTCTTTTTAAAAAATATTTATGTATTTGTTTTGAGATAGCGCGCACACACAAGTGTTGGAGGGGCAGAGAGACAGGGAGAGGGAGAGCGCGCGCGCACGAATCCCAAGCAGGCTCTGTGCTGTCAGAGTGGACCCTGACGCGGGGCTCGAACTCTCGAACCATGAGATCATGACCTGAGTTGAAATCAAGAGTTGGACACTTAATTGACCCAGGAACAGTCACTCCCACTCTCCCTCCCTCCCTCCCATCCTTCCTTCTTTCTAATAGTTCATTCATTTTTTTGGTCCTGCATTTCCTCAACAATACAGGTGTCCAAAAGCCTGCAAAGCTCTCTGAGAAGGCTGGGGGGTGGGGGGCTGGGGGGTGGGGAGCTGCACATTATAAAAATAAAGAACACACAATTCATACAGCTCATGCCTTCAAAGAGTTCACAGTCTCATAGGAAAGACAGGCAGATGCTGACAAAATATTTTATTCTCGTTTTCTCAAACTCTTCTGTCTTTTGGAAATTCTCCCCTTAGATGCCCACACATTAAGCTTTCCTCAAACTATTCCTCACCCTTTGTTTTTTTTTGTTTGTTTGTTTTGTTTTGTTTTGTTTTGTTTACAAATAGTTTATTGTCAAATTAGTTTCCACATAACACTCAGTGCTCATCCCCAAAGTGCCCTCCTCCATGCCCATCCCTCCTCCCCCCCACATCCATCAGTCCTCAGTTTTTGTCAGCATTCAAGAGTCTCTCATGGTTTGCCTCTCTCCCTTTCCCCCACCATTTCCGCCCTTCTTCTCCCCCTTGTTCCTCCGTCAAGTTCCTCCTAATCCTCCTATACGTGCAAACATATGGTATCTGTCCTTCTCTGCCTGACTTATTTCGCTCAGCATAAGACCCTCAAGGTCCATCCATGTTGCTACACGTGGCCAGATTTCATTGTTTCTCATTGCCATGTAGTGTTCCATGGTATAGATAAACCACATCTTCTTGATCCATTCGTCCGTTGATGGACACTTAGGCTCTTTCCATGTTTTTGCTATTGTGGAGAGTGCTGCTATGAACATTGGGGTACATGTGCTCCTATGCCTCAGCATTTCTGTATCCCTTGGGTAAATTCCTAGCAGTGCTATTGCTGGGTCCTAGGGGAGTTCTAGTGTTAGTTTCCTGAGGAACCTCCGCACTGTTTTCCAGAGGGGCTGCACCAGTTTACATTCCCACCAACAGTGTAGGAGGTTGCCCGTGTCTCCACATCCTCACCAGCATCTAGAGTTCTCTGATTTGCTCATTTGAGCCACTCTGACTGGCGTGAGGTGGTATCTCAGTGTGGTTTTGATTTGTATTTCCCTGATGAGGAGGGATGCTGAGCATCGTTTCATGTGTCTGTTGGCCATCTGGATGTCCTCTTTGGAGAAGTGTCTGTTCATGTCTTCTGCCCATTTCTTCACTGGGTTGTTTGTTTTTCGGGCGTATTCCTCACCCTTTGTCAATCCATGCTCCATTGTCCCCATGCTGTCTCGTCTTCTGAAATGCCACTCCTACAGCCACTTCTTTGCAACTGATTCTCACCTCCTCTCAGTCATCTCTTGACTCTTATTGACAACACCACGATGTTGGGCAAAGGGAAGTGCTTACCTATTGCTGTCTGCTTCCAACCAGTATAATGAAAGGTTTGTGCCCTCTTTCTTCTCTGAGAAAAGAAATATAGTCATGAGAACAACCTGTACCAGGGGAAGGGCATACAAATGCAATAGAGCAAACCCTGCTTATTAAAATTGAGGAGGGAAAGAAAACATATTGATAGCATTGAGAAGCCTGATAAACACGCATTGAGAATCATTATAGCATCACTAGATCAGAAGATACTCTTATTTTTTAAAAATTTTTAATAATTTATTGTCAAATTTGCCTCACATACAGAACCCAGTGCTCATCCCAGCAAGTGCCCTCCTCAATGCTCATCGCCCATTTCCCCTCCCCCCCACCCCTCCATCCACCCTCAGTTTGTTCCGTGTATTTAAGTCTTTTGTGGTTGGCCTCCCTCCCTCCCTCGCTCCCTCCCTCATTGTTTGTAATTATTTTCCCCCTTCCCTTTCCCCATGGAATTCTATTGAGTTTCCCATGAGACTCTTAAGTACTGAGAACAAACTGAGGGTTGCTGGAGGGGAGGTGGGTGTGGGGGGACGGGCTAAATGAGGGATGGGCATTAAGGAGGGTGCTTGTTGGGATGAGCACTGGGTGTTACATGCAAGTGATGAATCACCACATTCTACCCCTGAAACCAACACTACACTGTATGTTAACTAACCTGAATTTGAATTTAACAAAAAAGGAATTCTTTTTCTTTTAAGGATATTTAAAAGTGACTTTCAAGTTCTCGACACTTGTCGGCCTTACTGCCCCAAATTCCTTCATCATATTAGCTGCAGTGAGATCCTACATTAAGACCACAGAAGACCATCCTACCCAATTTGCTGTGCTCGTTTTTGAAACTAATTTAAACACTCCACTGTTTCTTCAGGGGTCATTACCTTTAGCGATACTGGATTATGGATTTAGAATGGAATGATCTCTGTCCGTCATGTTAGGCAAATGCATTTTGCAGAAGAAAGAAGGAAATGAACTGAGAACCATCAGGCAGAGATTGTGATGTGACAGGCTAGAAAGAACCAAGAACCATCCTGGTAAAGGGAGTAACCTTTTCTTTACTTGAACTGGTGTTGAGGATAAGCATGTGCTTTGTTATTGTGCTCACTAGAGTGCTGGAGCTCCTGATAGCCCACACTCCTAACCCCCCCAAGATGATGTTTACATAGCATGGCGCTGCCGGCCCCAGGGCTTCACCTGTATCATAGTTTCTTATCTGAATAACTAGCACCAAGTGGAGGGCCCTCTCTAGCGGTAGCGGCGGTGTGATGTACTGACGCATGTACGACAGGAAGTGGCATGGGTGGGGGTGTGGCAAAGGGTCTCATTTCCCCAGGTCTCGTTTGGAATTGGGTTGACTTTTCCATTTTACAGAATATGAGGAATGTGTGTCTCCCACATCCCAGAGCACTGAAGGGGAAATTTCCTGCCAAGCCTTGTCTTGTTGGAAAAAAGAGAATGTAGCTAAGTAGATATCATTTTTTTAAATGTTTATTTGATTTACTTAGGGATAAAGGGAGAAAGCACGAGTCGGGGAGGGGCCGAGAGAATGGGAGAAAGAGAACCCCAAGCAGGTTCCATGCTGTTAGTGCAGAGCCTGACATGGGGCTCAATCGCATGGACTGCGAGATCATGACCTGAGCCAAAACCAAGAGTCAGAGGCTTCACTGACGGAGCCCCCCAGGCTCTCTGTAAATATCACATCTTATGTGTGTTTCTTTGGTGCTCATCTTTTACTGTGATGTTGACTAGTTTTAGAGTTAGATAGTGATCATAAACATCTTTGTATAAACCTGCACTCTGGCGATTTACATTTAAATTAGTTAAAATGAGGGGTGTCTGGTGGCTCAGTGGGTTAAGTGAAAGACTCTTGATTTCGGCTCAGGTCACGATCTCACGGTCTCATGGTTTGTGGGACCAAGCTTCGGATTCTCTCTCTCCCTCTCCTGTTTCTCTCTTGTTTATGTATGTTCTCTCACAAAATAAACATTTTAAAAATAAATTAATTAAAATGAGATAAAAAATTCAGACCCCTATTCGGGTTCTTGGACTTTCAATTCCCCAGCACTTACATGTCGCCAGTAGCTACTGCCAATTGGGCAGTGTAGATATAAAGCATTTCCATCATAACCGAAAGGTGTAGACATCTCCCTTATTTAGCTTTATTGTAGGATTTCATTGGAAATCCTCATATCCCAGAGCTAGGGTGAGTAATAGAGACCTAGTCCCCATGACAGCTATAAAGCAGAGTATGCCAAGGACTAAAGGAGAGTGGGGTCAGGAAAAGCGTACTGTTCTAATCTTGTGTTATTTGGAAAAATATATTTTATTATCTGTATACTATTTAATTTGAAGAATGAATAATACATTAACAGCAAAACAGTAAAGAGGATTGTGAAGTATTTTGACATTTACCTCATAGCTTAAAAAAAGCTATGTTAAGGGGCACCTGGGTGGCTTAGTCGGTTAAGCGTCCGACTTTCGCTTAGGTCATGATCTCTCAGTTTGTGGGTTCGAGCGCCACGTCGGGCTCTGTGCTGACTGCCAGCTTGGAGCCTGGAGCCTGTTTCAGAGTCTGTGACTCCCTCTCTCTCTGACCCTCCCCTGCTCATGCTGTCTCTCTCTCTCTCCTAGAAATAAATTAAAAAAAAAAAAAGCTATGTTAAAAAAAACTGATGTAAAATAACACATGAAAAGCTTCTAGCAGTCTCCAAATGTGAGTGCCATGGTGTCTTTCCTTTAGGACTTAACAACTCGCTTCCTGCAATGGTTCTTAAATACTGACCTAGCTGGAAGCAGAGTCTTGGGGGACGGGCTTGCCCAAGTGTAACCCTGCATGTCATATTGCATTCACGTCCTGGAGCACTACAATATGGCAGTTTCAATTACAGATGTGACAACATGTGAATATCCTCTGCAACTAATAAATGGCATGTGTCTTACTTCGCGGGAACGTCTATTGAAATAATTGCCCGTTCTATCTTAGGCAGCTTTCCCCAATGACCTATGCATTAGAAAAGGAGTACTAGCCAGAAGAGCTGAAATGCATCCAGATTTCACACCTATTTACATAGTTCCACTTAGAGGAAATGGATTTTTGAAAGCCCGGCCAGTGGGTGCCGTGCACAGGTGTGTGCATGTGCCCATGGACATGCATGTGTGGGCACGCGCACACACGCATCTCAGGGGTTCTATTAAATGAGATCATTAGGACATAAGATACTTATGTCAGTGACTACTATATGTTGAATGGCCAGTAAGTATCACTGCTTAAGTTCCTCCTCCCCTCCTATTTTATTCTCTTCCCCCATTGTGATAAATAATAGTATGAGCACAGTCTGGGACATGTAATTTTCCTCATCGTCCACAGCCTTAAATGTAGCTACAAAATATGTCCTTTACAACCAGCAAGTCAGAGATTGGGAAGATTGCCTGAATAAAGTCCATCTATTGTGAGCGCTCTTAGTGAGGAAGATGAAAGGCATGATTCCGCAGTCTCATCAGGTGTAATTCAGTTGCCTGGGGCTTCTGGTTCTTGGGTCCCACTATTCCCATGGAGAGATGTGGGCACTCTAAGTGAGTTATTTCAAGATGCCAAATGCTCTAGTATCTAGCAAAGCACTTTATTTCCATGGGATGTTTTATTCAAGTTGCCAAATCATGGGCACAGAGATTTTGAAAATTGCACTTACATATCAAATAAAGGAAGGGACTATGAAAGTTTATTTTGCCCTAAAACTGTGCTATGGAAATGCAATGTAATTTTTGCTCTTGGGTTCTAGATGTCCTTTCACTGTCATGTGTCATTAGGGAGCACTTCCTCGTACCTATGTTTCTTTTGGCCGGAGAAAAAGTAGACCAATTTTGAGGTTAAGTAGGCAGATTTTAACTCTAGTGTACATTTCTGAGTGGTACCGTTGGTCACAGGGTCCTCTAACTCATTATTTCTAAAGTTTTCATGATATTATGAGTCATTTGGAGAAGTTGCTAAA
The DNA here is from genome assembly GCF_003009895.1 of Hyaena hyaena. Taxonomy (NCBI): domain Eukaryota; kingdom Metazoa; phylum Chordata; class Mammalia; order Carnivora; family Hyaenidae; genus Hyaena; species Hyaena hyaena. The sequence goes on along the minus strand of NW_024080983.1, from coordinate 1,014,674 downwards.
AAAAAACAAAAACAAAAACAAAAAACCCACCTTAAATTTCCAGTCCCACACCAAAGAACCTGGAGCACCTTCTCCAAGAGTGAAGTTTGGCAAGCTAGATTGACAAGCTCTCCAGCTGATTATCATTATCAAGAATTTTGGGAACCACTTCCTAGCTTGCCTTCCAAACCAAAGTTGTGGGGGTCATTTTAGAAATGCTTCATTGTGTTTGATCTAGATACTAAGGAGCTACCAGAGAATTTTAAAAAATGGTCCAAAAGTGTGGTAGCTCTGAAGTTCTTTTCTAGATGTGATGATTTTGGAGAACAGCCTTGTAGCTGAGAAATAATGTCCTGTTGGAATCATTATGATAGAGAAATAATTCATACTCAATAGGGAAAGGCGCCATAATGGCGCAGTCTTCTTACATGGATGCTTTGCCTTTTAGGTGCTGCTCCCGTGGCTCGTGTGCTTATGTGGCTCCTCTGTGGTCAGAGATAAAGTCTGGGAAGAAAGAGTATGATCTTTAGTCTAGGAGAAATGATACTGACCGTGTTTCTTTCCCTATCGCGTGTCTCCAACCTAATGTTCTGCATGTTGTTAGAAGCTACTGCATGGGGATTATGGAGATGATGATGCCACCTTGGTGATTCCATGACAGAGATATCAGGGTTTGATGATTTATATTTTATGGAAGTTCTATATAAAAACATACACAAGATGTCTGCTTCTAGGCAAGATGAAATAACAGGACCCAGTGTCACCCTCCCATCTGAAACACAACCTGACCAACACACGAACACACGCACACAATTTATGAAAAAATGATTTTCAAGAAAATGTACATCAAATGACAGTGAACAGAGGTGCCCAAGAAATGGAAAATAAACAAGGTGGGTCTGACAGTTGTTCCAGCTTATTCCTTAAAAGAATTTCCCAGTGGTACCGCAGAGAGATGGAATCAAGGTGGAGCCAGGTGAATTCTCTGCCTTGAAAAGATAAAACTGAGGGACTGAGGGCTGGAGTCTGTGAGGCAAAGGACTGGAGAGGAAAGAAATGAACAGAAATGGAAATATTGACACATGTACAGGCTCTCATTCATGTATTCAGCAGAGGACACGCATAGGAGAACATTATCCCAGAGCAATGAAAGAGCCACCTGACACATTTAGAAGGAACAACGCTCAGTGTTAACAGGGGGCTGCTTATAATCCATGGGGCAGGAGGTAGAGTGCTCAGAAGGCACTTGCCTCAATAGTGGGGGGAGTAATTAGCCTCAGGCTAAAGAATTCTTATCCTACTTAACACATCATAAAAGCAAAGCCAAAATAAAAGACAAAACATAAGTTAACTGCATCCCAGAACAAAGCTTAAGGATATTTATAGAAAGACAAAAATAACCAACAACTCATAAGATAAAATTTATAAGGTCTGACATCTATGAACATTCACAGGCATGCAGAGAACTTAGAGGATAAGTTCCACAATAAGGATGAAAATCAGTCAAAACCAACCCAGAACTAACACAGATGTTAGAATTAGTAGATGGAGACATTTAAACAATTATGATAACTACAGTATATGGGTTCAGAAAGTTAAGCAGAGACGTGTGATATAAAAGAAGACCCAAATCACCCTTCTAGAGATCAAAACTGCAATGTCTGAAATAAAAATCGCACAGAATGAGATTAAAGACAGCTTAGACATTGCAGAAGATAAGATTAGTAAACTTGAAGACAGCAGTAGGAGCTATCCAAAATGCAATATAGAGAAGAATACACACACACACACACACACACACGCACACACACGCACACACACACACACAAGAGGCATCTGAGAGTGGTGAGAAAGCTATGAACGCCCTGACATATGTGCAGTTTGAGTCTCTGAAGAGGGGAGAAGAAAAATGTTTCAAAAAATAGTAGCTCCAAGTGATGAATCACTGAACTCTATTCCTGAATCTAATATTGCACTGTATGTTAACTAACTAGAATTTATTTTAAAAATTTAAATTTTTATTTATTTCTGAGAGAGAGACAAAGAGCACAAGCGAGGGAGGAGCAGAGAGGGAGACACAGAATCTGAAGCAGTTTCCAGGTTCTAAACTGTCAGCACAGAGCCCGACATGGGGCTCGAACTCATGAACCGTGAGATCATGACCTGAGCCAAAGTCAGATGCTTAACCAACTGAGCCATCCAGGTGCCCCAATTTTCACCACTTTTATTAAACGAATGTTGGAAGTCCTAACCACAGCAATCAGACAATAAAAGGAAATAAAAGGCATCTAAATTGGTAAGAGGTAAACTGTTCACTATTTGCTGAGGACATGACACTAGATACAGAAAATCCTAAAGATTCTACCAAAATACTACTAGAACTGATAAATGAACTCAGTAAATTTGCAAAGACACAGGATTAACATACAGAAATCTGTTGCATTTCTATACACTAATAATGAAGCAGCAGAAAGAGAAATTAAGAAAACAATCCCATTTACAATTGCACCAAAAATAATACTTGGAGATTAACCAAAGAGGTGAGAGAACTGGACTCAGAAAACTAGAAAACACTGATGAAAGAAATTGAAGACGACACAAACAATTGGAAAGATATTCCATGCTAATGGACTAGATGAACAAATATTGTTAAAAGGCCAATACTACCCAAAGCAATCTACAGATTTAATGGAATCCCTATCAAAATACCAACAACTGGTACACCTGGGTGGTTCAGTAGGTTGAGTGTCAGACTATTTAAAAATTTTTTTCTTTATTGTTTGTTTATTCTTGAGAGAGAGGGAGAGAGAGAGAGAGTGCAGGGGAGGGGCAGAGAGAGGGGGAGACACAGAATCTGAAGCAGGCTTCAGGCTCTGAGCTGTCAGCACAGAGCCTGACATAGGGCTCAGACCCATGGACTGTGAGATCACGAACTGAGCCGAAGTCGGATGCTTTACCAACTGAGACACCCAGGTGCCTGAGCATCTGATTCTTGATCTCGACTCAGGTCATGATCTCATGGTTGTAGGATCAAGCCCTGCATCGGGCTCCATGCTGCCAGTGCAGAGCCTGCTTGGGATAATCGAATGGGTGAACAGAAAAATACCAACAACATTTTTCACAGAACAAGAACAAATAATACTAAAATTTGTATGGAACCATAAAAGTCCACAAATAGCCAAAGCAATCTTGAGAAAGAAGCATAAAGCTGGAGGTATTACAATCCCAGATTTCAAGATATACTACAAAGCTATAGTAATCAGTAACAGTTTAGTACTGGCACAAAAATAAACACATAGATCAACGTAATAGAATAGAGAGCCCAGAAATAAACCCATGCTTATATGGTCAATTAATCTATGACAAAGAAGACAAGAATATACAATGAGAAAAATCTCTTCAACAAATGGTGTTGGAAAACTGAACAGCTACGTGAAAAAGAATAAAACCGGACCACTTTCTTACACCACACACAACAATAAACTCAAAATGGATTAAAGACACAAACATGAGACCCAAAAACATAAAACTCCTAAAAGAAAACATAGGCAGTGATTTTTTTTACATCAGCCATAGCAATATTTTTCTAGATATAGGCTTCTAAGGCAAGGGAAAGTAAAGCAAAACCAAACAATTGGGACTATGCCAAAATAAAAAGCTTTTGCACAGTGAAGGCAACCACGAACAAAACCAAAAGGTAACCTACTGAATCTTTCAGTTACATGATGGATGAATTCTGGGGCTCTAGTGTACTGCATGGGGACTATAGTTATAACACTGGACTGTATACGTGAATTCCCTAAAATAGTAGATCTTAAGTGTCCTCACCATAAAAAGGTGACTACATGAGGTGACGGATGTAGTCATTAGCCTGATGGTGGTAATCATTTCACAATGTATGTGTAAAACGAATCACCATGATGTACACCTTATATCCGTACAATTCTATTTGTCAATGACCCTTTACTACTGCTTGCATGATGCAGGGAGAAATGTGTAGTTTGGGATAGGACAGTCTTACACTGTAAGGTGTTCCCCTTCTCACCTCTGATAGGCTTCCTGGGAGAATGCTAAAGATCCCCCAAAAGATTGCAAACGGCATTTCAGATTTGCTCTCTCTTAGAACCTTTAGAAAAATGCACATTGACAGGCGTATTTTCTTAGCAAACGTGGAAGAAGAAGTTGGCCCTCTCCTCCTGGCGAGGGAAAAAGATGAGTTTTCATGGACCACTCTTCATAATTTTCTCAAAGAAGGTGATAAACAAAATCCATTAAAAACTTTCTCTGGATGTGTTATGGTGATATTTTATGCAGGAAAAAGCCATTAAGTACACGTTGTCTTTTGAGGCATAGTAAATGAAAATGAATTTGCACTTTTTGTGAAGGCTTTGTCTTATAATTTCAATAGGTTTTCATGTGGAATTGTTTTCCCAAGCTCACTTTTTGGAATTCTATTTTTGAATATGTATTGTGAAATACTTTAAGCCTATATATGTCATAAAAAAATAATAGCTGAAGTAGCCCTTAGGGGAAACTCCATAATATTGGTATGGCTATTTTAGTGCATTCATAATTGAATGGGCGAACAGAAGAGCCATGAGTTTGTGTTTCTTATTATACAAAATCTGCTGATATTACGGAATACGTTAGGGCCACAATATTTTGTACCACCGTAATGGCCAACTATTGTGTGGCACTAATAGGAAAACTCTCTATGCCTTATAAGTGGCCGTACCTTCAGAAAATAAGCCAGGAAGATAAATGAAGCACAAGCTTTTCACTCATTTTCATTTGAAGACGTTTTCCCCTGAGAAAGTAGCAGTTTTCGGTTGCTTGCGCTTGGTGTTAAAAAAGAAGGCTCGGTCGGGGCGCCTGGGTGGCTCAGTCAGTTGAGCACCACCCTTGGCTCAGGTCATGATCTCAGGTTCGTGAATTTCAGCCCCATGTCAGGCTCTGTGCTGACAGCCGGAGCCTGGGGCCTGCTTCGGATTTTGTGTCTCCCTCTCTCTCTGCCCCTCCCCCAATCACACTCTCTCTCTCTCAAAAATAAAATAAAAAAACTTAAAAAAAATAAAAAGAAAGAAGGCTGAATTAGTAACCATAAGACAAGGGTCTAAAACAAGTTTTGTTACTGTCCTGTCTTAGGCAAGTCACTTTCTCTCATCAGGCAAAAGAAGGACTTGTATTAAATGTCCTTTGAGATCCCTTTCTTTTTGTTTTAATATTTATTTTGAGAGAGAGAGAGAGAGAGAGAGAGACAGAGAGAGAGAATCCTAAGGCGGCTCCATGCTGACAATGTAGAGCTCAATGTGGAGTTTGATCTCACAAATAGTGAGATCAAGAGCCGAGATCAAGAATCAGATGTTTAACTGACTGAGCCACCCAGGTGCCCCGAGATCTCTTTCTGTTCTAGAATTTCAACAACTCCTTTAGGCAAAATGGAGGGATTACAAGGAGAAATCAGGTAAGAATCCTTATGTTTTTATTCAAGTAAACTTCAAGGCAAGATTAACCATAGAAGAATAAAATTTCAGTGGGGAATTAGTAAATTCCGTAAATGCCACATTTATTGTGAGTTGACAGTAACGCACAAAATGAGATATGCAACAGTGGGGACTGAGGCAATGGTATGATGGATGAGTATTTCAAGGAAAACTTTAGGACTGGTTATTATCCCAGACTATCTGTAGCAGCCGATGCTATGAAAATATAAGAGTAACAATTCAGGGGACACCTGGGTGGCTCAGTCGGTTAAGCATTAGATTTTGGCTCAGGTCATGATCTCATCGTTTGTGAGTTCGAGCCCCATGTTGGGCTCTGTGTTGACAGATCATAGCCTGGAGCCTGTTCCGGATCCTCTGTCTCCCTCTTTTTCTGCCCCTCCTCTGTTCTTGCTCTCTCTCTCTCAAAAACAAACATTTAAAAAAAGAATAACAATTCAGTGCATTTAAACAGAGAATTACAGTGGACAAATGTCTTTGTTACATATGACAGCATTCCTTTCCAGCAGAGTCTATGGGAAGCAAAATTAAGGACTACCCAGGTGTCACTTAGAGGGCCAGAGTAGTAGACAATGCCCAGTGAAGAGTGCATGTTTGTATATAGATCCACATCGATGTGTTGGGTGAAAAATAGCAGTTGTAAAACAAACCAAAAGCCGTATTTTCCTTAAGGCAACAGTCAATACTTTTCAAGGTCTGAGATACTTTCAAGAATTCAATTACCACTTGCAGTTGAAATGGCATCTGTGAGGCTCCTTCATATTACCAGATCAAGGGAAGGGACCTATTGCATTTCCTCCTTCACATGCCCCTGAGTCCAGATGTGAGGAGCGGTGCTACTCTTTAGAAGAGCCGATGATTGATGAAATGAGCCAACGAGTTTGTTGTCGATGTTATGGGAAAAGTGCTTGAACATTTGGCACCAGATTTTGTTTTGAAACGTGTGGAAGACAATCCAAAGTGGGCTTTTCTCATTGATTAACAATATTAGGTCTTTGATGTTTGCCTGTTTGAAAGTGTTGTTTTTCCAGGCTCTTCAAAGAGCATGGATGTCACCTGTAAGTTAGTTCATGGCAGGAACAAGTTCTGGGAATTCCAGCAAGGTCATGAATCATCTTGTTCTTTCTAAGTAGCAGATTAGGGAAGTCAATGCAATTTTATAAAGAATGTGGTACAAGGTATTCCCGGAGGGAAATAATCCCGATGCTTATCCCTAATCAAGACGGAAAAGATACTCAGATACGCTGCTGGGTATAGCAGAAAATACACTGGATTAAGGAGCGCACCTGTTGTGATGAGCACTGGGTGATGTACAGAAGTGTTGAGTCACTACATAACACGCTGTATGTTAACTAGCTGGAATTAAAATAAAAACGTAAAAAAAAAAAAAGAAACTAAAAAACTTAGGAGAATGAGTTTCTAGCCCTAGTTCAGCCACTTACTCACTGAACCTCAAAATCTTTTTTCTGTAAATAAGGATGCTATGATTAACACTGCCCAACTCATAGAAAAGCTATAAGGAACCACTAGTGAACACATACATATAAAATCACAATGTTTAAAACCGGAATGCACTATAGAAATTATATTCATGATATATAATAAGATTACAATGTAGTAGCAGCTGTTAATTGTATGTGAGCTATAATGAAAAGAGCTTTAGGTGTAGAATAAGATGGTGTAGAATTTTGTTTTAAATCCACTTCAGCTCTAAGTAGCTATGCAGACTTGAGTGAGTCTTTTCCATACCTGGACCCACATTCCTTATCTGAAAAATGAGCGAGTTTGAACCAGAACATTAATTTTGAAGTTGTTATAATCTATGGAACAATGTATTTTTTTTTTCCAAGTTTATTTTTATTTATTTTGAGAGAGATAAAGAGCAAGCAGGAGAGGGGCAGAGACAGAGGGGGAGACAGAATCCCAAGCGGGCTCCGTGCTGGCAGTGCAGAGCCTGATGCAGGGCTCAAACTCGCCAACCAGGAGGTCATGACCTGAACCGAAGTCAAGAGTCAGATGCTTAACTGACTGCGCCACCCAGGGGCCCCTGAGCAATGCGTTTAAATGAGGCCTCATGAAGAAGGTTATTATTTAATACAGATCCAACCAGAACTGCTCTGGTTAAAGTAGGGTTAAAGGTCCTAGGTTACTGTCCCTTAAATTCTACCTCCATGTCCCTCCACACTCCACAAGACAATTCTTTCAAGCTACTGGACTAGATTTCCTGGGAACTATGCAGGTTTAAAATACTCTTTTCTGATTTACACCATTATAATATGCAACCTTGCACTTGGTCTTAACTCCACCGAAGTGCTGATTGAATTATTAAGGAATGAAGTGTGGCAACAACACTGTCTTCAGATCATGCAAGTCTCTTTCCCCTTGACTTTTTGGTGAGGAAAAGTCACTCTGCAATATATGTTTTGCTTTTGCAAAGATCCAGCTTTAAAGATAGCTTTTCTTCTTGAGCATGGGTCAGTCAAAAGGAAGGGGAGGTAAGATTGTGTCTATCTAGCATGAATGAAGTGTTTTCTAGGTGGGTATCTATAAAGAGGATGGGACACTGGAATTTTTTTTTTTTTTTTTTTACAAATAGTTTATTGTCAAATTAGTTTCCACATAACACTCAGTGCTCATCCCCATAAGTGGGACACTGGAATTTTTATTCGGGTTTGAAGCCAGTACCCTCACTTCCATTTTCTGCTACAATTGTGATTTAGAGTCAAAATAATTGGCATTAGAATCCTGCATCCCCAACTTAATTTCTGTGTGACCATGGGCAAATGATTGAATGTCACCGAGCCTCAGTTTCTACATCTATTCTACTTTACTCTGAGATTGTTTAAGGGATTAAGTGAGATAATGCATTTAAAGCTTCATGACCCACAGGGGATGATAAATTAGCATTCAGTTCATTTTTCCTCTCCTCTTTGAGAATGGGAATCCATTTCACTGCTAACTTGGCTATTGATTAAGTGTTATAGGCAACCTTTTCTCCGCTCTTTTTGGGAAGATGGTATCAAGAACGAATTTATGTGTAGTCTTGAAATTCCATCTTGGTCTATGTTAATATCCCTCTCGGTAAGAAAGGCTATCTAGTACACTGTCATGTCAGATTCAGCCTGAATGGAGAGTTCTCCTTCACGCACACACTGAGATCTCAGAAGTGAGGAAGAATTCAAAGGCTTTTGTATAATCCAGAACTTGGTGAAATCAGCCCTTCACTAATTGAATGTATTTTTTCTTATGTGTTAGATGATCTGCAGGCTTATGGGTATCCTTCCTAGACATAAGTCCCAGTGAGCTCTATCTTTTATGATCATAAAAATACACAGGGAAATGGAAAAGTATTAGAATATTGAATTAAAATGTGTTTACTATTCTCAGTGTAACACTATACCAATTTTTATTACATTTATTCTGTTTCTTAGAGCATAGCAGAATATTAGATCTCAGGCAGAAAGCCCTATGAAGATTGCAAAGAAATTTGAATTACATTTTCATATATCTACAGTGTCATATGACAAAATGAAAAATGTAAATAATATAGTTAGTTCTCAGAAAGATAGCCATTAGAATCCATCTTATTTTATTAAGATATATCAATGTCAGTGTGAGCCAGCTTTTATTTTCGCAACATGCTAAATCATTGCATGACTTTGTGTTGAAATGTCCACAGATGGATTTTGTGATCTAGAATGTGATAATGTCTGCAATGCCTCCTCTCTAACGCTGCTATTCTTTCTTATCTAATGAAGATCATCTAGAAGTGTGAAAGTCTCATTATTATCGGATCCTTGAGGGCTGTGACCGTGCTTTCTTAGTGCTTTGTAAATCCCATAGCACCTGGGGTGTTAAATAGACCCTTGAGGATGACATTTTATATGTCAATAGTAGCACGGCGAAGGTGTTTAATAATACACATGGAGAAAAGATCTTGGCGGGTATGCTTGTGACATTTTAAGACTTTTTTCATTCTAGTATAATACTATAGGTCATATCAAAGGGGAGCCACTCTAAGATAATACTGTAGGGCGTACAAAAGAGAAGCCAATCAAGATACAACAGGATCTGAGTAAGAACCAAACAGTCCCAATTTGGAATAATAGGTTATTTTCTTATAAAACAGTTCAGGCATACAGAACACTGTGGAAAGTTTTAGAACACCCACATATACACCACCCAAAATAAGCAAAAGTGCTAATATATTGCATATTTGCTTCAAAAAATTTTTTTAGAAAATAAAATGTTTCAGATACATTTAATTTCTTCCTTTTGAATCTCTTTTTATCCCTTCCTTGAGACAACAATTAGGCTGAACTTGGCATATATAATTCCAGTCCATGCTTTTATAATTTTACTTGCACACTTATGGCCACAATCAATATATAATATTGATTTGTTCTTTTAAAAATATACGTAAATGGTCCCCCACTGTTCATATCATTTTGACTTCTATTTAGCATGCTTGTTTGTGTGTTCATTTTGTTTTTCTCCTGGCTTCCAAGGATTTCGAGTTGCCTTTACCTTCTCTAGCCCTGGTTTTTCCCTCTCCATACTGATTTGAGGGTTGTTTCTTTATATTGGTAAAGTTCCAATACACAGGGAAATAACCGATCACACACGCAGAAGGGGTTATTGAAAAGAGTTTCACAAAAGAGCTACGCACAAAGATGTGGGTGAGGTCAACAAACACCAGAGTTCATGGATAATCTTGGGGTTCCTGTTGTAGGAGACGCTTTCGCCACCTTGAATTCTGAGAGGGACAAGTCCATACAGTTGTGACAGGTAACCCTTTAGATGCCCAGAGCAGGACGGAGAAGGATGAAGACTGGTTTTAATGGGCAAATGGAATATACCCAGTAGAGGCCTCTATTTCTGTTCCTTCAATGGGAACAGTTACCATTTTTAACACATGCACTTAAACTCCAAGGATAATCAATAGCTTTGCTCCTTAGGCCTTCAGAACGACTAAACTCAAACTCTCCCATCCCCTGTTGTAACTAGTATTCTACCTTGTTTTTGACCCCTGCTGGTTATTTTCACTGTTGTTGTGGTTAGTCATTGTCAATATTTACTTAGGTTTAACAAGCTGTGTCAACTACTTTCTTTGCTTTTTCATCCTACTTCTTCCGTCTGGTTCCAATTTCCTTTATTAACATAGAACAGTTGTTCTATGGAGGCCCTTCATGCTCTCAAGTGGGGGCATACCTTCGGGGGGAGGTCAGCAGTAACTGCTGTGGGACTTCCCCAGTTCTGGTCTTGTGCTAGTTCTCAGTGTCCAGTGGGTGCTGCTTCTTTGACTTCCATTTTATGAGGGTCACTTTTTTCTTCACCCAAAGAGTTGTAGGGGCTGCGTTAGGGCAGGACAGGAAAGGTTCCTTGCCTTGTCCTTGGACCTCTGGGAATACTTTTTTATTCTAGTCCCACTTTTGAGAGACGTTTTTTGGCGTAGACTTTATTCAGGGAGCTCAATTCCAGCTCCTTAGCCACACACATGCCTCAGGGCATCTTTCAAGTTCCTATGCCTCCTACTCCCCTTCTGGCTTAGAGGCCCAGCTTTATTTTTGTTACTAAGGGTTTCCCTTTCTTGCTTTTAGCTTTGGGTATATACTTTTTAAAAGAAAAATGCATTTCATTCGGTACTTCTATTTGTTTTAATGCAGAGGGGATGTTTTCTGTGTTAGGTTCGTTGACCTTAATGACTTTGAAATTCAGTAATGGATTCCTTGCAGCTCTATAACCATATGAAGAATATTTCCGCTTTGTGCTTTTTGTGCTGTTGCTATTTTTCATCCACTTTTCCCCATTCCTTTCCTTTTCTTGCTTGGGTGTTTTGATCTCCTTACCTTACTTGGCTTATTTTTCTTTCTCTTGCCTTTTTTATACTCAATTCAGATGATTATTTTTATACATTATAGAAAAATGGAAAGCTGCCATTCTACTTAGTATGCTTTCAATTCTATTTTAAGCTTTCCATTTTTTAGTTGTCTCCAAAATCTTCTTTGACTCTTTGTTGTCTTCACTCATTGGATGTCTCCCCTACTCTGTGCGAGGTCTTCAATTAGCCACATTTCACCATCCCTCCCTAGGCTTATGCCTGTACCTTGTCGCTTGCTGATTCCATTTGCCCCTCAGCTTGCTGCGTTTGGATAGTTGCCTGGAGACAAATTCTGGGCATTTTTTTTCCCCTCTAGATATCCAGGATGGCGAAACTGAGACACTAAATAAAACTGCCACAATGTTAATTTTTAATGTAAAAAACTACTAAAAACTAAACTAAAAAAAATAATTTTTACTCCCATCTATGGTTAATTTTGCTCAATGTCTCGGGGAAAATAAAGGTCTAATTTTGGGATAAAAAGAAAAGGAGGATTTAAATTGAAAATATAAACTAATCTGGCCGTAGCTTATTTTTATTCAATATCTGAACCTGGGAGATCCATAAAGATATCGCCAATGTAACCGGAGGAGAAAATCAGCACTTAGAGCCTCGCTGTTTGTATTGAACCGTCTTTTGAAGAGATTTTTGAAAATTTTTAGGTCTACGCAGTCAGTTTTGCAGCCAATTGGGATCATCCTTCCTACTTCGTATACGGTTCTCTTTTTCTTCCTCTGTGTTGTTATTTTTTGGCTTTCTAACATCATGTGTATCTTAATTGAAACAATACATGCACAGGGTTTAAACAAACCCAGAGGCTCAGCTAAAAAATGGCACTCCTCTGCCCACATCTCTCAGCCCTTTTCCTCAGAGGCAACCTACTTCCAAATCTTTGCCCCCTCCTTCTGGATCTGCCTTCCATATTTCTAAATAACATGCATCTACTGCCAGCACTCGATTTTTTTCTCAATTTTAGACATGAGTTGTTTTCTTCCTACTGTCGAAAGTGTAGACTTAGCACGCCCACACAACCCCCACGTTCTCTAGTTACTCCTCCTCACGGTTCTAATGGGATCAGAATGTTTGATTTACCGAATACTCAGGATTTACAGTATTTTGTCTTTATAAGGATTGTTCACAAAAGAGCCGTACACGTATCTCTTATCTGTTATGACACTCTGTTTGGCCTAGAATTAAAAATTGCTGTGTTTTTTTCACTTTATTACTCTTCAGTCTACAGTCATTCATTTTCTCCCTCAACTGTCCTGAGTAACCGTAAACTCTTTCTTTAAGCGCATTGACTGTGCTACCATTTTAGGGCTTTTTCTTTTTCTTGGAGGCACCTGTCACAGCTATTCTTAGAGTCCTGAGGCCTGCATGGTTGGAATCCTGTGATTTCCATTGACCCCTCTCTGGAGTCCTCTTCACCTTTCTGCTGAATTAGGGCCCCTGTAGTTACTTTCCCTTGGGTTGGTCAGTTTCTTCTGCAAAGATTGTCCAATCATCTGCTTAGGGGATATGTATCTGAATTCTAAACATCCAGGAGAGAAAACACTGATCTTGGGAATTGATGCAGCATGACTCCTCTCTCGCTCCATTGATTGTAGCAAATCACGGGGCCACCCCGGGGTCAGGGTGACAGAACCAGGGTGTTTACAGTGCGGTTGTGTAACAGACTCTTTCAGTAAGTAGTTAGGTTTCAGATCTGCTTAATGAATGAAGAAAGAAGTCCATCTTCCGACATGCTGTTAACTTCTCTTCTCTGTTGTTTTTTCTTCTTTCATTTTTTGGTCCTTTCTCTTTCTTTTATTGTCATTTTACTGAGGATTCTGGAAGGAGTGGTAACCATCCTGTATGTTTAATCCACCATTTAAAACCAGACACCCCCCCCCTTTTTTTTGGTTATTTCTTTCAACTACTCTCCTACATCAACAGCACTTATTTTGGAAGTTGTTTATGAAGAGGTATTGAATAACCACGTCCACAAATAACTACACTTGATTCTCTTTTAGACTGTTGTTCTCACTGCATTTGGCTTAGGGTAATCTTATGGTTATACCATGACACAGAAATATTATTTATTAAACATCATATATTCATTAAACTTTTGAAATCTGGAAAAATTGCAGTGGGAAATTATGAAGTCTGAAGTAAAATGAAATGTCTTGCTTTTGCTTTTGTTTGTGTTTTCTACAGACACCGCAATGAAGGTATGTAGTTGCTGGGTGGGCTCCACTGGGGTGAACCTGGACCCAAAGGGGAAAACAGACTTTTAAGTCCATTGCATGTAATCTGAGAAGGTGTGAGCTTGGAGTGTAGGAAGACAATGGAATATAAGTGAGGAGAGTCCAAGGTTTGATCTTGGACTTCCCTAGGTTAGAATCCAACCTGCCCCACATATTAGCTATCTGACTTTGAGTACTTTAACTTTTCGGTTCCCAATCGCTTTGTACCTCAAATTAAGATAAACATACCCATGTCATGGGTTTGCTGTGTTGATTAAATGAAATACTATACATGAAAATAACATCTCCAAGTATAAGTTTTCTGGAACACTTTATTCCAGAAAGTGTAGAGATTCATCCCTAGAGAATACCTTGACAAATATGCAAACATTTTTATACTAGGATGTTCGTGGAAGAGTTTATAATGGCAAAAATGGTAAAACAACCTAAATGTTCATTAATAAGTGAGTTTTTAAAATGTTTACTTATTTTTGAGAGAGAGAGAGAGAGAGAGAGAGCAAGGAGGGGCAGAGAGAGAGAGGGGGACAGAGGATCCTAAGCGGGCTGTGCACTGACAGCAGCGAGCCCAATGCAGGGCTCAAACTCATGAACTGTAAGATCATGACCTGACCTGAAGTTGGATGCTCAATTGACTGAGCCACCCAGGTGCCCCAATAAGTGACTATTTATACAAACTTTATGATCCATTCATAACAGGCAGTACTATGCAAAATGTAAAAAGAAATTTAACTATTATTTCAGGCACATAGCATAGTGTAACCTCTAGAGCCCAACTACCTGGGTTTGCATTCTGGTGAGCCACCTACTAACTGCATGACCTTGGACAAGTCACTTAACCTCTCTGTGCATCCATTTCCTCCTCTATAAAATATGGATAATAGTTTTAGTATTAGCTAATTCATTGGGGAAAGCACTTAGACCATTGCCTGACATATAGTAAGGCTATGTAAATATTTTCCATCATCATTTATAGTCAGAGAAGAACAGATATATGTTTTTGCATTTTTAGAAATGCTTTGGCCATTTTGTCTTATAGATTTGAATTCTTTTTTTAAAAAATTTTTAAATGTTTTATTTCTTTCTGAGAGAGAGAGACAGCGTGAGCAGGGGGCGGGGGGTGGATCAGAGAGCAGGAGACACAGAATCTGAAACAGGCTCCAGGCTCTGAGCTGTCAGCACAGAGCCCAATGCGGGGCTCGAACCCACGAACTGTGAGATCATGACCTGAGCCGAAGTCGGACGCTTGACTGACTGAGCCACCCACGCGCCCCTAGATTTGAATTCTTTAGAATAGTTTTGCATATCCTAACATTTTTGTATGTGTCGCTTGAAGAATTGTGTTTAATAAGGCACAAGGATTTGACAAGGGGCAGACAATGGGAAAAATGTGCTGGGAGCCCTGTGTCTCCTGATTCTAGAACATCATTGACTCCATAAACATTTTCCTAGAGCAGATGTTCGGTAATACATCTGACCTTTGGGAAGAGAAAAATATGGATTTATTCAGAAGGCATATTGCCAACATAGATGTCATCCCGGAATAAATTCATGGGTAGACTGATTGATTTTGTATTACCATAGTGAAATATGGGAAAATAGAAAATCTACTGCAGTGATCTGACTTACAGCTAGAAAAGCTAGGCAACTGTTTATTTCCATGTTCTTGGAAAGGTCATTTTGATGGCCTTGCTTTTGTACTTGCTGGGCCTCTCACCTGTAAGTGCAGTAGACAGATAATGACCCTACAACTTCTATTTCCTTTAAGTGCCACATTGGTGGTTTTCAAAAATATTACTTGATTTTATCTTTAAACCAGTAGTACTATGAATTAATTAGGATGGGTAGTTTATCCCTTTTTACAGGCAAAGGAATAAGCCTTCCTGTCTATAATCACTTGTGTAGAAGAACAGAAGCTGGTAAATGTTAAAACTGACATTCAGTCCTCATCTGCTGAATTTAAGTCCGGTGGTCTTTCCACTATACCATTCACTTACTCATCCATTCAGTTAGTGCTGTTAACTGTGTGGAGACCCGTACTAACTGGAACCCAGAGAGGCAGAAGGCAGTTCTTACCTGTTAATACTCTGTTACTTTGATTGGAGGAGACAAAATGTAAAATAGCTCAAAAAGGAGAGTATCATATATAACAGTGGGAATGGCTGTTTTGAGCTTGCGATCTTTCATGAAGACCCAATGGACGAGAAGGATCGTATACTGTCCTAGAGGTAATTCTGATCTTTGGGGTATTATGAGGGTTGAGAAAAGGTGGCCGACAGTGGTAGCAAAGGTCTGGAGTACAAAAGAAACTTGCTCATTGTTGAGAGGGGCAGAAGGAATGGAAGCACGAAGTGATGGGAGGGCCGGCGGGTGAAGAATATGGGGCTGGTGATGGGCGCCTGCATAGGCCAAGCTCGGGCATTGGACAATGCTTGTTCCAAGCAGCAGAGAATCACAGAAGCCGTTAGATAGCGAAATGAAATGGGGAGAATTTGAGGAAGAGTACCCTGGCAACAGTGGGCGATGCTAACCCGGGGTGGCGGGTACCTAGAATGGAGGAAATTGATATTCCAGTTGTACCTGCATTGCACATGGATTATTTAACGAATAACCCCACAGTAGGGCAGGCAGCACTTGCCATAGGGATTGTTTCGTTTTATCCCCCCTAGTTAATCTGATTGGGGACATGTTTGATGTTAGAAGACGAGAAACAAAGAGGAAAGGATTTCTGACTTCAGCAGGGAATTAACTTTCAAGCAGCACTTTCTGTCTAACTAGTCTTTCCCTCCACCTAAAACCACTGAAGTACAGAAGCCTTCACTCACTTCACAAAAGTAATACATGACACATTCACAGACAATTTGTCGAAGGCCGTGATGGCTTGAATTCACACTGGAGGAGAGGCACGCCTCTGAACTTCAAGAATGTGCATGCATTCGAATGAAAGCCAATAGGTCCAGTTTAGCTAAAACTATAGACAAATGAAATGTGCGTAGCTGAGGCAAAAGGCCTTTGTACTTAAACTGCAGACATTGACACCAGTGACACTCTCCCGTTCAAATATCTGTTCTGGTGTACAGTTGCGTGTACATCGATGTGGAACCGTAAGAGCGATTAAATGCAAAAGGTTTTGAGCAGAATTCCAAAGGAAGAGAAGGATCTAGACCAATACAAGTGGGATGGGATATACTTCCATTTTCTCATTGCCTTACGTAACAGTGGTAGGTATTTAACACATCCTCCACACTATATGTATCCGTGTTTAGTGGTTAATGCTGATAATAATAACGATTTTCCATCTATGTAATTGTGCATTGCTTCTTTTCTTTCTTTTCTTTAAATTTTAATGTTTTATTTATTTTAGAGAGAGAGAGAGACAGCGTGAGCAGGGGAGGGTCAGAGAGAGAGGGAGACACAGAATCCGAAGACAGGCTCCAGGCTCTGAGCTAGCTGTCAGCACAGAGCCCGATGCGGGGCTCTAACCCACGAACCGTGAGATCATGCCTTGGGCCGAAGCCAGACGCTCAATCATCTGAGCCACCCAGGCACCCCACATTGCTTCTTTTCATGGATATGCTATGTTTTTCTTTTCTATGCTATGTTTACTTTTTTCTCAATTTCTAGCACACTAGCTCCTCTCCCAATTCAATGCCTACATTAAATGTTCTAGGCTAGTAGTTCTCCCTAAAAGAAGATTGTCCAAAGAGAAACTGGTTTCTTGGCACATTATAAGGAGAACTGGGAGATGATTTAATGACAGCGGCAATGCAGAAAATGATAACCCTTACGAAGGAGGGACCGGCAAGTCTAAGTAGCTAGTTGGAGACGATGGGCCAGGGGAAGGAGCCTCTCAGACAAATGCTTCCCCAAAAGCCTTGTGGCCCAGGAGAATGGCGGTGCCCCTTGGAGCAGTGGGTTGGAGGACACATTGTGGAGGCTAATCGTATATGCTTCATGTTTGATATTTTAGATTTGAAATGGAGGTGAGATACTCAAACAGGGGCAGCCTGTAGACACTTAGAATGTGAGGTTAGGGTTTCCCTTAAGAAAGGAGAAATATCAATTTAAGAGATGCAAGCATAAAGATTTGTAGTAGAAGCCATTGTGTGTACAAAATGAGAAGTGAAGAGTGGAAGGCTTAGGTCTGAAACCCACAGTGAAATGAAAGAGAACAAGCAACAGGACAGTAGAGGAGTAGCTGTACCCACGAGCTGCAGACGAGGTTGCCAGAATCGACAAAAATACAGGATCCCATACGATATTTGAGTTCTGGATAAACATCGGAAGATGTTTTTAGTATAAGTGTGTCTCAAATATCGCATGGGACATACTGATCTGAAAAAAAAATATTCGTTGTTTCTCTGAAATTCACATTTAATGGTTTAACTGGGCCTCCTGTGTTTCTTCTGGTAAATCATATCATTTTGACTTGATAATATGTCAAAAGGTTGACATGTGAAAGGCTCATGAGAAACGTTTACTCAGTAGTCTTTTCCCTGTCTCTGAAAGGTCACTTTAGTAGATAAATGTAATGAGGAATATACTTTTATGTCCTGAGTTTAGGATAATTTAGGAATGGCAAAGTCATATGCAATTTGGGGCAGAGAGACTTAAATCCGTTTTACAAATAGCTTCCTATTTATTGATTTTAGAACTTTGTCAGAATTTAGACATACCTGTTGGCAGAGTAGAGAGTGCTATCCTTTAAGGTAATTTATTTTAGAAAAATATTGATCAAATTATTTACATTATGCATGTCAGGGGAAACTGCATTACTAAAAATACAATAGCAATTTAGCAATACTAAAGACCACAGTCAAGAAGAAGGCAAGGACGTGAAAATCCTTTTTTACCTGCAACAATTTTGAAACTATAATTTCGAGGTATTGGTTTGGACTGTACATTGTCATTAAAAATAGACTGGATTCATATTTTTAAAGGCATCTTCAAGACCTTCCAGAATACTCATCCACCAGAGTGATCACCTTCAAAAATGTCAAGAAAACAAAATCCAAAAAGTATATATAAATGTTTTATCATTATAGAAACAGGAAGTCCAAACCCTTTTTGCAGCTCAATAACATTATAATCAAATTATATCTACTTTTTTTTTCTAAGTCAATCCTTGCCTCATGTGCTATAGCTATGATGTATGGTAATGGATATTCTCCTCGATCTGCCATGAAATAAAGTTTATAAGGTTGTCCTTAAGAGATTGATCCATAGATTAAATTTCTTTTTTGTTTCCATGGAGTGGAAAAGTTAAACCATCCATGAGTAATGCCTTACACAAGAAACATTCTGCGATCTAGAAAACCATGCAATATATTCACAAATGAAAGGGCAGTCATTAGCCAGGTTTTCTCCTCTTGCAAGTTAGACCTATTTTATGTTAAAAAGGAAGCCTAAATATAATTACAGCTCACAGAACATTTAGAAAGCCCTCAAGACACCCAAAATTCTCAAGTGAAGGACAGACATGTTTGGAATGGTCTTAACATCCTTTAGAGATGATTTGTCCGAGTGGCAGGGAAGGTTGGCTGGTTTTTACTATTTTATTGTATTTAATTAATTTATTTTTAAATGTTTTCTCTTTGATGGAGACAGAGGCAGAATGTGAGTGAGGGAGGGGCAGAGAGAGAGGGAGACAACAGAATCCAAAGCAGGTTCCAGGCTCTGAGCTGTCTGCACAGAGCCCGACATGGGGCTCGAACTCATGAACCATGAGATCATGACCTGAGCCAAAGTCGGATGCCCAACCAACTGAGCCACCCAGGTGCCCCTGATTTTTACTATTTTAATTGTTTCCTTAGGCAACATGTCTTGCCTATTTGAGCCTCTGTTTTCTTCCCTGTACAATGATAACAACATTTTTCTCCCTCATAATTTTGTTGTTAGGATTGAATGAAATAATGCATATAAATTATGCCACGTTGTTCCAGTTATATCCAATGCATTTGATTAATGGCAGCTATTAATATTATTGTAACTGCTACTGTTATTATTATTGTTACTATTAACTAATTCAAACTCAAGGATATGGAAAAATAACACAGAACCTATGACAAATCCTGCAACAGAAGAGGAGACGGGAAAAGTAGGAAAGCTTTCAAAAAAATCTTTTTCCTGAAAGAAATTTAACATATGAAAAGAAAGAATTCATTTACTTTTTTTTTTTTTTTTTTTTGGTAATGAGCTAAAAGAGACTTAAATGAAATGAGACTGTAACAAAAGGAAAACCTCAGGAACCAAAATAATATTCAGTAGGAGAAGTCAAAATCAAATCGGATTTTGTAGGGAATGTATTTAGCAATAAACCTACAAACAACTTAAAGTTCACAGTAAATGAGGGTGCCTGGGTGGCTCAGTCGGTTAAGTTCACAGTAAATAATTTATAAAAATACATATCACCATGAATTAATTAAAGTATTAGTACGATGGCAGGCATCTATTGCTGGAACTTCCTAGTTATTAACGTCAAGTCATACATAGTGTCTACTCAGCATGGGACTGTCTTTGCCTCTTGTCAAGCAAAGATACATCTATTTTGACGATATTTTGATGTGTTATTTTAATCAAGATTTATGGTAATTCAGCTCTCTCCCCTTACCTTATGTATGATTCTGATTTATCTAATGGTTGATTCAATAAATATTTTTTGAGTGTCTACTATATGCAGAGTACTGAGCAAAGTACTGGGAATTCAATTGTCAGCAAGATAGGCAACATGCCTATGTTTTATAGCGTCTTAGAGCCTATAGTCCTATGGATGGAGAGAGGCATTAAACAATAATCATAAAAAAGAAATGTAAAATGTTGGCTGGGACAAGTACTACAGAAGATGGATCTTAGAAATAGGGAGAGGATTTTCTGAAGAAGAGATGATGGATCTGAGGTATGAAGTATAATGAGCTAGGGGCACCTGGATGGCTCAGTCGGTGAAGCGTCCGACTTCGGCTCAGGTCATGATCTCAGGGTTTGTGAGCTCGAGCCCCACATCAGGCTCTGTGCTGACAGCTCAGAGCCTGGAGCCTGCTTCAGATTCTGTGTCTCCCTCTTTCTCTGTCCCTCCCTTGCTCGTGCTCTGTCTCTCAAAGCTGAATAAATGTTAAAAAATTTTTTTTGAAGTATAACCAGGTAAACAGAGGGGAATGATATCCTAGTCCAAGGGGGCAGTGGAAACAGAGCCCGAGATGAGAGGAAACAGTAAGTGAAAGAATGCCAGTGTTGTTGGAGTGGGGAGTAGCGGTGAGTGTGATACAAGAATGAAGGTAGGGTCAGGCCATATAGAATATATTTATATTAGGACTTTTGTTTTTCTTTATCCCAAAAGCAAAGAGAAGTCATTGAGAAGTTTTAAGCAAGGGAGTAAAAAAATATGTTTTGCTTTTTTTTTTTTTTTTTTTTAACGATGACCCTAGCTGCAGGAAGACAGTGGTTTGGAGGAGAACCAGAGTAGCTGCAGTTGGGAAGTCGTTGCAATAGTTTGGGTGAATTATGGTGGCATTTCAACTGGAGTGGTATTGGAGACAGGGAGTGGTGGGTGGATCCCATTTAGAGGTGAAATAAACAGGAATTGATGATCACCAAATATCGGATTAGGGGATGAGATCACAAGGACAGGGCCTGAATTTCCGGCTTACCTAACAGGATGGATGGTGGTGCTCTTAACTGAGACACAAAACAGCAGAAAAAGATGAAGTTTTGGGTAAAAGGCCCATGAGCTCAATTTTAGAAATACTGATTCTCAGGTTCCTTTGAGACATTCGGGAAAATTTTCAAGTAAAGAATTTGAAATACAGAGCTGATACTTGGCAAACAAGTATACTTTGGAGATGGAAAACTAGGAGCCATTTCTACAGAGGTGATGACTGAAGCCTTGAGCATGGGTGACTCCACTTGGCAATGAGGAAAGATGTTAGCTTTGAACCAAGTCACGATGTACTCCGATCTTTAATGACCAAGTAGAGGAGGACACATCTGTCACAGAAATGGAGGAAAAACAGGGAGGGAAAGAAGAAAAATAATGTATGATGTTATCCAAGAGAAGAGTGTTTCAGGTTTTTTATTTTTTTTTAATTTTTAATATTTAAATTGTAGTTACCATACAGTGCAATGTTGGTTTCAGGAGTAGAATTCAATGGATTCATCACTTATGTACAACAGCCAGTGCTCATCGCAAGTGCCTTCCTTAGTACTCATCCCCCATCTAGCCCATCCCCCATCCCTCCCTCAGCCCTCAGTTTGTTCTCTTTATTGAAGAGCCTCTTGTGGTTTGCTTCCCTCTCTTTGAAGAGAGTGTTTCAAAAGGAAGAGAAATGAGCAACGATATTACGTGTTGTCGAAACAGAGTAAGGTAAGAAACTGATAACTGCCCCTTTGCTTTAGCAACATGACCGTCTTCAGTGACTTTAATTGCGATGTCACCGAAAACCCGATCGAGTGAATCAGGAATGAATGGGAGGTGAAAAAATGTAGACAGATCATGAGTACAAAGAACTCTTCTAAGAGATTTGGTTATGGAAGGAGAAGAGATAGGATAGAGATCAGAAAGTAGTGTGGGGTTGGTTCATTGAAGCTTTTATTATCTTTTTGAATGATGGAGGCTTGAGCATGATTTGACCTAATGGGAGAGATTGAATATACAAAACAGAGCAGGGTGATTACTAGTGCAAGCTGAGGGCTGCTGGAAACGAGGGGACTCTCACAATGGTGGAGAAACTGGTCCTAGGTGGGAGAAGTGACTCCTATAATGGTACAGGTGATGGAAACAGAGCACGGATTAGGTGTGAATCTGTGTTTGGCAGCACAGAGATAAGAACATTCCCATCCGGTGACTTGTAGTTTCTCTGTAAGGAGCAGGTCAGATCATCTGTGAGAGGGAGAGTGATAAGTGGGAGGGGGGTCGATAAACTGTGTTGCTGTTCGTGGAGAGTGGGAATGTTGATCAGAGCGATGTGGAAGGCCTCCTAGGCAGTGCTGGAGGGCCCCTTTGCGACTGATGGCCACGCATCTACGCGGGAACCAATTTGTGTTTTGGGGTGTAATATGGTGTCCAATATTACGCCAGCAGACACTTTTTCAACAAGGGTCCCAGCTTGAGCCTAAAATATGTTTACTATGGGAATCATTCATGTCTGCAGGGCCAGTAAGAGTAGGTCACAGATGCTGAGGGCTGACACAGTCTGTCGCAGTGGCATCTCAAGTGCACCGAGAAGGAAACTCTTGCATAGAGTGGCGGTGCCCGCGTTAGTCGAGGTGACCTCACAGGAGCCAACCACACTTATTTCCCGTCCTTTTTAGGAGCTAGAAGAAAATGATGAACTTAACCTGGATATTTCTGGAGTGCAAGTTTAGGAAAACTTTCTTGGCAAATATGAGAAGCAGAAATATGTTGCGGAGGCAGAAGAGGCTTATTGAAATTTTAAATCAGAAAATTCTAAAAACGAGAGAATGATGGATTCAAATATGGTAGTTGTCAGGCGTTTGCTTATTCTCCCTTATGGCAGGGGCTTTCCTGTCTCTCTTTTCACCGATCACCAGGAGGGTGACCTCTGCCCTTTGCTCTGCTCAGCTCGCCATTAATGCCATCAGAGAGCCGTCCGTCACTAACATGTCTGCCTCCAAGATTTCACTGCGATGATTGTAATTGAACATCCTCTAAACTCTGTCCTGGGAAGGTGCATAGGAAGGAGGCAATGCTAGGTGTGGCTTTCTACAACTTACTTTCCAGGCCGTTAGTCTTAGGGGGTTGGGAGGGCATGCTGAAGAGACCCGCAGAAAGAACACATGCTCTCAGGAGCACCGGTGGCATACGTGGGCTTACACTTAGTACTGAAACCATTCTTTTGGTTTTAGCATTCCCAACGAGGCATGTCCATGCTCTTACTGTTGCTGGTCACCTGTAAACTAAAGGTGATGAGAACATCGGCCCCGACCCCCTCGGATCTCCGGCAGGGACCTTTGAGATACTAGACAATGAAGGGCTTTATAACTGCAACAGAGTGGGTAAAAAGGAGCATTTCCTGTTTGAAAATCCAAATTCTCTTTCATCCCACAGCTATTTTATGCCCTTGGTTGTGAGAGCAGCTGTGAATTGTGCTCATCGTTTCCTTGTTCAATCTCTAATCATTCTGGAAAGACTTCCCTCTCAAATTCATTCATCACATCCTGAATGCCTACCATACACGAGGCACGTGTCCTGGGTGCTGGGGGGCAGTGGCAACCATGGCAAACACGGTCCCTGCCCTCAGAGGGCTTAGCTTCAGGTCCTGTGGGTCACGTAAGCATCTCCCTTCCCAACTGTATACAGAGATACCTTGGAAGAATTTCTATTTGCTCTTCTGAAAGGCCTGTCCTCTAACGGTAACAGTGCTGGTAACTGAGTAATAGTGCCTTCAGGCTCCCGTGTTTATTTGACTCTGAGCATCCCTTAGGGAAATGTCTGCTTTCCCTTAAAGGTATTATTGTGTTAAGTTCATGACCACTATTGTTAGTATCTGCATCAGCATTGCTGATACCTGCCTTATGATCATTCTTTATGGTGGTAAAAGATGAAATAACATTCACCTGTCATGAACTATGGAGTTAATGAGCTATGAGTTAATGGGGGAAGGTACAGAATTACGGTTTGCATGGTGGTTTCAATTTTTGAAAGGGAGATGTGGTTTATTTGCTTTAGCTTGCTAGCACTGCTGGAACATGGTGCTGATATATACAGGTTTCTGATATATACAGATTTCCTGATTTTATTTGTTTTACATAATACTTGATTTTAGAGCATCAACGCAGTATGGCTGAGTAACCACATTGCTCTAATGGCCCTAAGATTTTATTGTGAGGGATGTAAAAGGATGCTACTGTAGACAGCATCTTATTTAGATAACTACTCTTCCTCTTGTGCCAAACAGAGTCATGGCTTTTCTGCTAAGGTTTGTCTACACAGCAGAGAATTGACGTGACCACTGCTTTCAAAGCAAAAGTAGAAATGTTGACATAAATTCATCACTTGGCCGAACTTATTTATGAAATTCACCAATTAATTGCTGGGGTTTCTACGTCACTGTCTGGCCATACCCCAGACGGTATTGGGCCTTGACAGTAGCATATTGATATGGGAGTCTTATGCCAATGGCCGGGTTTCTGTTTTTCAGACACTTGTCAAGTGAAGGCACGTTTGCACTCACGTTTATAACAGGTGTGCTGACGTGTATACCCAAGGGTGTTCCGACTTCCCTCTATTTCTTTTGTTGGAAGAACGCTCTCCAAAACTTTCCCCGGGAAAGCTGGAGGAAAATAAAGCATGATAGAGACAAATTTGGGTTGTCTTTTCAGTTTGTGTACCATCGAGGTGCCAATTTTCAATCCTTACTACTGTAAGTGCTGGGGAAACGAATTCACAGTTTTCTTCTTTGAGGAATTCCCAATCCAGTGAGGAAAGGGTATACGCAAGGATGACTGCGGGGGTGGGATTGCTAGTGTAAGAGAAGTTTTGTGCTGCTATGAGAGTAAGGGGGTGAGAGCCCGCATATCTGCTTGGTCGGGAAAGAGTCAGGGATGGCTTCAGGCAGCTTGGTGTCCTGAAAATAAATGGCGCCCACAGAAGACTAAGCAAATATGGATAGGCCCCAGATCTCCTGACAAACACATATTTTGGACCAAATACAGTTCTAAAGTTATATTCACATATATATATGATTAATAATGATAAATATAAAAATTTAATAACAATAAATAATCTAGAAAAACATGTTATATATGAGCTGTTTGTACGTTATATATAATGTATATTTAATAATTTTTATGTGTTATATATTTTAGGGTATAAAATTTATTATATGTTTTATTATACAAAAACAGAGTGAGCTGACTTCAAACCCAATTACCAGAAATGAAGAGAAAAATTAAAGCCTGGGCAGGGACTGTAGACTGTAACCTGTCATTTTATGGTCTCCCACCAGGATAGGGATGCCTGGGACCAGGGTGGAGAAGGCAAGGGGGCTGGAATGAGACTTCTGGAGAGCAAACCTGCCTCTTAAAACGGCATGTTTGTAAGAAGACATGCTCCAGATCAGAAATTACCCTAATGACCATCAACAGTGGGATGGACGAATTGTAGTATCATCACACAATGAAGGGCAATGCAGTGGTGAGCACTGACGAAATCCAACTACATGCAACAACATAAGGGAATCTTACGGGCGCCTGAGTGGCTTAGTTGGTTAAGTGTCAGACTTTTGCTCAGGTCATGATCCCACAGTTCATAGTTTGAGCTCTGTGTCGGACTCTGTGCTGACAGCTCGGAGCCTAGAGCCTACTTCGGATTCTGTGTCTCTGTCTCTCTCTCTGCCCTTCCTCTGCCACTTCTCTCTCTCTCTCTCTCTTTCAAAAATAAATAAACTTAAAAAATTTAACATAAGGGAATCTCAGAAACATAATGTCAAGAGAAAACAAGTCAGGCACAGAGGAGTATGTATATATGTCTCCATTTAAATAAAGTACAAAATCAGACACATTTAATCTACGCTGTTAGAAGTCAGGATAGTGGTTAACCTTGGTGGTGAGAAGACAGTGAATGAAAAGGTAGATGGTGGGGCTTCTAGGATGGATGTAATAGTCTATTCTGTTATTATTATTATTATTTTTATTTCTGAGAGAGAGAGAGAGAGAGCGAGCGAGCGCAGGGGAAGATCAGAGAGAGAGGGAGATACAGAATCTGAAACAGGTTCCAGGCTCTGAGCTAGCTGTCGGCGCAGAGCCCGATGCGGGGCTCAAACCCACGAACTGTGAGATCATGACCTGAGCCGGGGTCGGACGCTTAACCAACTGAGCCACCCAGGAGCCCCCTGTTATGATGATGATGATGATGATGATGATGATGATGATGAAGGTACTTATTACATAGGTGAAAGTTTGTAAAAGTTTTTCAAGCTGTATAGTTAAAAGTGTCCTTTTCTATATATACATTATGTTTCAGTAAAAGCTTTTTATTTAATTTTATTTAATTTTTATTTTTTATGGCTTACATTTTTTTTTTAAGTTTATCTATTTACTTTGACTGAAAGATGGAGAAGCCAAGAGAGAGGGAGAGAGAGGATCCCAGGCAGGCTCCACGTTCATAGTGCAGAGCCCGATGTGGGGCTTGAGCTCACAAATCGTGAGATCATGACCTGAGGCAAGATCAAGAGTTGGATGTTCAACCAACCGACTCACCCAGGTGCCCCTTCAGTAAAAATTTTTTTTAAAAAAGGATTGGAAAAATGTCCCCAGCTAGCCTTGAGAGCAGCAAGGAAACTCAACCTCTGTCTGCTTCCTCATCTGGCATGCAAAGAAATAGAAAAATCACTTGTGAGAAATCCCAGGTGTGTGTCACGTATAGACGTGGGTTCTTCCTTATGCTGCTCATGTGGGTTAACCCTACAAGTTCTTAAAATAAAATAAAAATGGGAAAAGAGCCATTAAAATCTTTATGGGAGCCCCCTCAAAGGGAAATACAAAACCACTTTGTATGGGCATTTTTTGCAAACTATGCCACGTAAAATTCAATGAGAAAAACAAGCCAAAACCAAATAAAGCAACTTTAAAATGGGGATTAGCCACATTAAAAAAATACAACTCATATCATGAAACCAGCCTCCATGAGCAAGAGCCAGCTAATATAAAAAACTACAGATTTAGCAAACCAAGAAATGCAGATAACGGAATGATCTGGAAAAGACTACAAGTATGTCTACAATGATGAAAAGGTAAAAGAAAGTCCAGAAGTCATAATGAATGAACTGGAGAGTAATTTTTTGAAAAAGAACAAACATGACATCAATAAATAAAATGGAAAAAGTAATATGAATACCTGTAACATAATCAACTCAATAAGCAAGCTCAATGGATGGATAGACAGAAAGTACTTCCCCCAACAAATAGGAAACACAGTAAAACCTTGGTCTGTGAACATAATTTGTTCTGGAAAAATGTCTCTAATCCAAAGCACTTGTATATCAAAGTGAATTTCAAGAACCATTGGCTCAGGGGCACCTGGTGGCCCAGTTGGTTAAGCATCCAACTTTGGCTCAGGTCATGATCTCATGGTTTGTGAGCTCAAGTTCCGCATCATGCTCTGTGCTGACAGCTCAAAGCCTGGAGCCTGCTTCAAATTCTATGTCTCCATCTCTCTCTCTGCCCTTCCCCTGCTTGCTCTCTGTCTCTGTCTCTCAAAAATAAACATTAAAAAAAGTTAAAAAAACAACCATTGGCTCAGTTGTGATGATGTGACAGTCTGTGTCATGTGCTACTCATATTGTAAGACATGGCTTGTTTATCAAGTTAAAGTTTATTAGAAATGTTTACTCATCTTGTGGAGCACTCTCAGAACAAGTTACTTGCAATCCAAGGTTTTACTGTACATCTTTTTCAAGTGGACATGGATTATTTACCGAAAAATCACCTTGAACTAGGCTGCAAAAGAAGCCTAAACACTAAAGGATTGATACCATGCAGATCGCATTTTGTGATTACAACAAAATTAAATAAAATGAAGTAAATAGCAAGGGGGGGCCAATATCATTTTCTCATATATTTGATAATAAAATGTATAATTTTTAATAACTCATGAGTCAATGAAAAAACCTAATAGAAATTATGATTTAGTGGTGATCAAATGACAAGAAAAGCACCGCAATTCAAAAATGAGCAAAGCAGGGGCACCCGGGTAGCTCAGGTCATGATCTTGCAGTTCGTGAGTTTGAGCCCCGCATCGGGCTCTACGCTGACAGCTCAGAGCCTGGATCCTGCTTCAGATTCTGTGTCTCCCTCTCTCTCTGTCCCTCCCATGCTCATGCTCTGTCTCAGTCTCAAAAATAAATAAAACATTAAAAAATTTTAAAAAAGTAAACAGAATAAAGAGAATGATACAAATTACAGGAACTTATTAAATATAAAAGAATTTTCTGGTTAGATCAGTAAATCAACACACTCGAAGTTATTCTCCTGAAAATAGGCAAATATCTCACACAAGACTACTCAAAGGAACAAATAAAAAAGTTGGCAGAAATAAAAGAAAGCATTAGGAATTTAACAATGAACAGTGTAGAGATTAAAAACATAATGAGAGGGGCGCCTGGGTGGCTTAGTTGGTTAAGCGTCCGACTTTCGCTTAGGTCATGATCTCGCGGTTCGTGGGTTCAAGCCCCGCGTCGGCCTCTGTGCTGACTGCCAGCTCAGAGCCTGGAGCCTGTTTCAGTCTGTGACTCCCTCTCTCTCTGACCCTCCCCTGCT
>NW_024080983.1:976344-985419 GCF_003009895.1 Hyaena hyaena | reverse complement strand
CCCAGATCTCCTGACAAACACATATTTTGGACCAAATACAGTTCTAAAGTTATATTCACATATATATATGATTAATAATGATAAATATAAAAATTTAATAACAATAAATAATCTAGAAAAACATGTTATATATGAGCTGTTTGTACGTTATATATAATGTATATTTAATAATTTTTATGTGTTATATATTTTAGGGTATAAAATTTATTATATGTTTTATTATACAAAAACAGAGTGAGCTGACTTCAAACCCAATTACCAGAAATGAAGAGAAAAATTAAAGCCTGGGCAGGGACTGTAGACTGTAACCTGTCATTTTATGGTCTCCCACCAGGATAGGGATGCCTGGGACCAGGGTGGAGAAGGCAAGGGGGCTGGAATGAGACTTCTGGAGAGCAAACCTGCCTCTTAAAACGGCATGTTTGTAAGAAGACATGCTCCAGATCAGAAATTACCCTAATGACCATCAACAGTGGGATGGACGAATTGTCCATCTAGATGGACTCTCTATAAATGAGTCCTCGGTGTCTAATTGGCTTCCCTTTTGTCTTATTTCCCTCTTTTTCTTGATACTTGCATTGCCTTCCTCGCTTCTTTGGTACTCTCTGGCACTAACCACCAGGTAATCAAGTTCCACCGAAGCCAACCAGGGCTGGAGATCGTGGGCTTCTACAGCTAGTGGTGACTCCTGTGAAGTTGATTCTTGCTTCTGTGCAGAGAAATAATGGCTATTCTCTGAGCAGAATGACTCTTTAAATTGGACCATAAATCAATTTCACATGGAAAGGTAAGAGGGGACACTGAAAATGGGGGCGACAAAGCACCATCCACAAATTTGAATCTATGTTGGGAAATTTTCTCAAATGTCCTTGACACATTTTTACTAGATTTGGGGAAATTACGGTGGCTATTAATTAGATAGGGACATTACATATGGCTCTGATTGTCTGGCCCAATAAAAGCATGTGGCTGAGATCTACAAACATCATTTGGCTACTCATCGTAAGGTGACCCTGCATTATGGCCCCTGGCCAGTTCATTATTATTATGGATGCCCAATCTTTGAGTGTGACTGTATTTTCTTGGAAGGACTTGGGTATGGTCGACTTCTGAACTGCGGTCTGCCAAGAACCCTAATAATAAGTTATGAAATGTCCCATGATGTCATAAACCTAGTTAGAAAGGAGCTGCTTGAATTCGACTTGTTTGCAAAATAATCAGTTGTCTAACCAATGCAAAAGCTTTTTCTTTCCATAAAACAAAAGGTTCTGCATATGCATTCACACAGCCAAAGCACTGCTCATTCCCAAGATGGCAAGCAAAATGGTACTGGAGTCCCTCTACTGTAATGATACATGGCATTTCCCCCCTATTAAAATGCCAGGATTCATTGCAGCCTAGCAAAGGTGTCATAACAAAAGCATTTATCCAAGTTCCTGAGAAAATACAATCAGAGCTAATGGGGGAGAGGCTGTGCATGAATACCAAGTGTTATTTTTATGTCCCGAGTCTTTTAAAAGAAATACACATATGTTTGGGGGGAAAAAAAAAGAGAAACATACAGTATCCGTTCTTTGCGAGATGGACTGGCGCTCAACAATGTCTGCGTCCTCCGGTGGCGGCCCCAGAGCCTGGGTTGATGTATCTGTCTGGGTGATGCTCCAGGACTGCGCTCCTTTGTCGTAAACTTTAGTTATTTGCCAAGCTCGTTGCAAGCAGGCGGCCTCCTCTGCCTTCCTGCTTCATGTTAATATGCAGAACCAAACTTGCGTTGAAGCGTTGGAGATATTAAGGTCATTTAACTGCAGCAGTAAAATACAAATTAACAGGAAAATTGCTGACATCGGTAGTATAAAACATTAACATCTGCAGGTTACACATACCAGACAGATAATATCTGTTAATTATAGTTGTAATAGGAGACCACTGGGAGTGTGAATCGGGATTTATGTGAAAGTTTTGCTCCTTGCAGAAATACCGAATTCTACTTGTAACATTTAATTTATGAAAATGAAGCCAATTCTCTATGTGGGTAGGGATATAGGTGAATCAAACAGCTTTGAGAATGACTCCAATCTGCTGTTTCTTGTTTTCTTTTTTCCCCTAAAGACATTTGATAAAGCTTCATATTGGTGATACAGAAACATAAACTTTCAAGTTCTTTGTTTAAAAAACGACACAGGGATCTGCTAATTATACCCGAATTAAAAAAAAAAAAAATCCACAGGGCTCATTTTGTTAACATTATTTACTTCTATGTTGTCTTGTGTGACTTTTCATCAGTCCCTGTCACAGTGATTCTTACGCCTCCCTACTGTTTTCCATCAACCTCAACCTCGCACCTCTCCTTTAAGTAACTTATACTTCAGTGGTCTTTTCATCTCCATTTATGCTGTATCAAAACAGCTCTCAGAGGTCATTGATGAAACTGATACTATATTATAATCACCGTGTTCATTGAAAATACATGTGACCTGAGAAGAGGCACTCACCAGTCTATTGGGCTTAAGGGATGTGGGGGGAAAAAAACACACGGTAGAGGTTTTATAGGTGAAACTTGGGAGATTGGGGGATAGGGAAATCGTTACCGTTAGAAGTGACTAGTGCCTTTCCCTGAATTTGACAGACTTGACAGTTCTTTTTCCCCCGACGAGTCCTGTCCTTGACAAAAGGAACTATCAGATAACATTTAGGAGCTCCACTTTGCACTGATATTTCTAAGCAGTTAGTCATCTATAACCAGATTCTCCAAATGCCCTTTGACCAGGACTGAGACTAATTATCAGCTTTTCTCTACCTAGCAGATTTGTGTTATTTTTGGTTATTTTTCTATTCACCCTTCCAAGGTTACCCATAACTAGAACAATTGATTGGATTCAAATAAGACTTGTACCCTGAAGGAAATTTTCCTGAATAATTTAATGATACATGGAGGGAATGCACTGGAAAGAGAAAATACTAGAAGGGCTGCAAATAGCATGCGGATGCCATGAAAAATGGCAACATAAATGGATAAGGATGAGGAAATTGATAAATCGTTACATAAGTCTAAGCAACATCCAAAAACCTGCAAGGTATAAGTAGAGTTACAGGAAGTCAAAATCTGACATTCTAGATGCAGATTAATTTCGGTCCACATTTTCTAACAGAACTTATTTTTATTTTAAAATCCTGATCTCTAGGGTAGCCGCAAATCACTGCGAGTGAATTCAGCCTTTTTTCCCCCTTCCCTTGGGGGCTGGGCCTAAATTCTGAAGGCGGTTATGTGTCTCAACGTGTCAGAGACTCCTTTCGTCTTCTGTTTCAGATGTCCACCCTGATATTTGATGGCACGCGCATCCGTCCATCCTATCTGTGGTGAAATGGTCACGCAGGTCACCGAAGCGCTACCCACCATTCCTCACCCAGTGATCCCTTCCCGTCCCTCTGTCCCCTACATCCGTGTCATGTTGGGCATAGAGCAAGCCTCGTGCTGCCTCCACGTCACACTTGGGAGAAGGAGAACATATGATACTAAGGCTCACATTTCTAGTTCTGGTTTATCACCCGCGCCCTCCATGACCTGTCCCCTGGCCAGTCTCTCCTGCCTTCAGATTTTTACAAACCTTTCTGGGGCGATTTGCCTACTCCTAGGACTAGGTCCTCTCTTTGAGACCCAACGCTTTCTCTTTGCTTCTCCTGTGATTTTCTTTTTTGGCCCAGCCTGTGGAATTCCATTCTAGCCTAGGGAGTGAGGGTGTCTTTCCCTTACTCATGAGGGGTCTTTCAAAATTCATTCTCCAGGGGCGCCTGGGTGGCTCAGTCAGTTGAGTGTCTGACTTTGGCTCAGGTCATGATCTCCTGGTTTACGAGTCTGAGCCCCTCATCAGGCTCAAGCAGCCTGGAGCTGCTTCAGATTCTCTCTGTGTTTCTCTCTCTGCCCCTCCCCTGCTCACACACTCTCTCTCTCTCCCTCTCTCTCTCTCTCTCCCTCCCTCTCTCTCAAATATAAATAAACATTAAAGAATTCAAAATTCATTCTCCAAGGAGTATAGTGTTTTGAGTTTCAAAAGCTCAGGAGATACTTCTTTTGCTCTCTGCTGCCACACCCCTTCTCTGGATGGCAAGAAAATTATCCAGTAGTTCCAATTGGTGGGACAAAGTGCGGGAGTAGGGATACCAAGAAGTCACATTGGTTCATGTGTTCAAAAATATTCTCTAGCCATATGGAAAGCAAACACCAGAAAGTGCCCAAGAAGAAAGGAGCACAGTCATCATGTCTGCCTCTCCTAAGACAATATCGGCCTCTGGGGTCGCATGACATTTTGGGGTATTATGAGAAGAGAGATCTCATGCAGAGATTTCTTCTGGGACTGGGAAAGGTCCCGAAGACAAGGATATGAGACTTGGGATTAGGGTCATAATGCAGAGGGAGTTGGGG
Organism: Hyaena hyaena; assembly: GCF_003009895.1. Lineage (NCBI taxonomy): Eukaryota > Metazoa > Chordata > Mammalia > Carnivora > Hyaenidae > Hyaena > Hyaena hyaena. The sequence goes on along the minus strand of NW_024080983.1, from coordinate 980,999 downwards.
GTGAGCATGTAGCACAGAGCTTTCTGAAACCCCAGGAGAAGGTCAAGGTCACTTGCCATTCCCACAGGAGGAGAAAGTGGCCTCATTACTTCTGCTTCTCATCCGGGAACTTGCTGCCCACCTGCCTCTCTCCTGCCTCCCACTGCTTCCACTTCTCGGATGTGCCGGCCACCATATATGAACTCCAAGGGCCCAGCGATGATTCTCATGCGTCTACAGGGTCTCAGAGGTCTGTTCGGTCTGTGCAGACAAACTGTGTGCTCAGTGAATTTGAAATCTAAATGGAAACAGCCATGCCAGAAAAGAGCCAAAATGTTTGTCGAAGAAAAATCAGGCGAGGAGTTGCCTTACCAGATAGTGGAATATAATAGGAAACCATGATAATGAAATTCATGTATTCATTTATCTAACTGATATTTACTGATCTCCAGATAGGAGCTAACCCCTGGTCTAGCTACTGGAGATAAAATAGTGAATGAAACAGACAAAACGTGGAGGAGTAGAGAATAAGCAAAAGAAAAATAAGCTGCAGATAGAGGTATATTGTAGGTGTATGAGGGGGGTGGAGGAAGACAAGGAAGGGATCGGGGAACGCAGGGGGCAGGTTCACCATTTAACGTAGAGTGGTCAGAGAAAGCGGTACTTACAGCAAAGACCTAACAAAGGTGTTAGCCAAGCTGCTGTCTGGGGTATGGGGCCCGGTCAGTGCAGTTATTCTAAGGTGTACTGAAGGAATGCAAGGAGGCCAGTCACTGGCTGCTGTGAGGAGAATAGACTGAGGAGGGTAAGGGTGAAAAGGGTGGAAACAGGGAGCCCAGTTGGGGGGCTGCGTGTAGTGATGCAGGTGAGAGGCCATGGTGACTCGGGCCACCAAGGTCTCATTCTGGATGTATTTTTTTTTTAATTTAAATGTTTATTTATTTTGTGTGTGTGTGTGCGTGTGTGAGAGAGAGAGAGAGAGAGAGAGCGCCCAGGGAAGGGGCAGAGACAGAGGGAGCGAGAGAGAGAATACAGAGTAGGCTCCATGCTGTCAGCATAGAGCCCAATGTGGGGCTTGATCCCACGAACTGTGAGTTCAGGACCTGAGCTGAAACCAAGAGTCAGATGCTTAGCTGATTGAGCCACCCAGGTGCCCCATTTTGAATGTACTTTGAAAGCAGAGATGACAGCATTTGTTGATAGGCTGTAGGGGAATGATTCAAGCGCACCTCTAACATTCTGTGCTCCGAAACTTGGCTTCGCACAGGAATTAAGATAATCAGACTCTTTAGCCAGACAACATGGGCTTGAAACTTTTCTCTGCAACTTACTAGCTGTGCACCTTGGAAAGTTATTTGACCTTTCTGTGCTTCAGTTTTTGTCTGTAAAATGCGGCTAGTAGTGTCTACCTCATGAAGTTGTTAGAAGGACTGAATTACATATAAGTGAGTTCTCTGTAAAGCACTTGACACATAGGAAAAGATCGTTGTAGTTTGTTTCGTTTTGTTTTACTGAGGTAGACTGTGAAAGGAACGAGTGGGAAGGAAAACCACGTGTCTGATTTTGGAACATTTTATTGGGATCCTTTGGCTCACTCTACCTCCCTTCTATACCCTCTAGCACTTCCATTAAGTATGCATATTCAGATCTCTCGTGGAGTCCCTTTGCTTACAAGAGCTATTGTGTTTTCAGTTTCCTTGCCTGAATCCCGACTGTTACAGAAGTGGAAGTTTTAGATGCCTATTAGACCTACAAGTAAAAATGTTGAGAAGGTAGCTGAATATAGGCATCTTGACTCCAGGGCAGAAGAAGGGCTGGAGATTTCATTTGCAAGTAACATGTAGCTGATGCTTAACACTATGAAACGGTGAAATGGGCAAGAGAGTGAGTGTAGGTAAGGAACAGCTTTAGGGAGAGAGCCCTCAGGTTTTCCACCATTTAGTGGTAATGCTCTGGAAGTCAAGTGGATAATAAAGTGCCTCACAATATAGGACGCTACAGCTGCTAGGGAAAGTAAGATAAGACTGAGAACTGGCTCTTGAATTTAGCTTTGTGGAAATCATTGGTGAATGTAACCAAAGAACTTTGAGGGAGCGGATGTAGGATGGTAGTTGGGGCAAAATAATTTTTTAAGATTCATTTTATCTTTTTAAGTATGCTCCATGTCCACTGTGGAGCCCAAACTCATAACCCTGAGATCAAGACCTGAGCTGAGATCAAGAGTCAGATGCTTAACTTATGGAGCCACCCAGGCACCCTGACAAAACCTTGACTGATTAGATATAGTGACAGCATGGGGCACCTGGGTGGCTCAGTCGATTAAGTGTCCGACTCTTGACATTGGCCCAGGTCATGATCTCACAGTTGTTGAGTTCAAGGCCCACACTGGGCTCTGTGATGACAACGCGGAGCCTGCTTGGGATTCTCTCTCTCCTTCTCTCTCTGCCCTTCACCTGTGTGCACTGTCCCTCAAAATAAATAAATAAATAAACTGAAGAAGAAATAGTGACAGCGACCTAGAAGCTCAAAGTCTTTTTTTTTTTTNACTCCCTCTCTCTCTGACCCTCCCCTGCTCGCGCTGTCTCTCTCTCTCTCCTAGAAATAAAATAAATAAATAAATAAATAAATAAATAAATAAAATAAAATAAAAAATAAAAACATAATGAGAGAATATTCAAAACAACCTGTCAATAAATTTGAAAGCTTAGATACAGTGGAATTTTACTAGAAAAATATTTTTTACATTAAAACAGTACATACATTATATATATATATGTATAGTTTATTCTACATAGCACTTTTCTTTCTCAAATGATATCTAGCAGTGACATCTTAACTTAAAAAAAAAACTCACAACTTTCTCAGTTTGGACAGTTAACTATTCCATTTTTATAAAATTATCATACTATTTCAAAGTAAACATACTATATTTAAACATTTTTTTTCTTCAAGTTCCAGATTAAAATCCTCTGCAATGATTCTTAGCACATGCCTTTGAGCTTGGAAATATTCCTTCATTGTTGTGGTTGTTGTTGTTATTTTGCAGCCACACTAAGAATTCTGCTCTGCCCAACAGCTGCTAGCATCGCTTCCTTACCAAGTGCTTAAAAGGGCAAAGACCCATATTTCAAGGGTGTTAGAAAATAATTGATATCTTAGGGCATGATCCTAAACGCATCTGATGATATTCCAGGCTCTCATAGATTTAGACTTTTCCTTTGTCTTGTTAAAACTTACTGTATAATGCAAGAGTCATTTTATTGACCCACCTGATCCAATTAATCTATGAATTATATTTTTAACCTTATCACCTCGTTGGAACTGAGGGAAAGTATTTCAGTCTGACATATTTCTTACTCATCTTAACCTCTTGATATAAAAAGGCAGGATTTCTTAGTGCTAGGTATTGCCATAAAATATATGAACCAGAAAGAACTGGCATGAGACTTGATCTAAATCAACCCTGAAAGAAAGATATGTTGAAAATAAGAAAGAAATGTTGCATTTTATATCACGTAGTTTACAAGGTGGGCACAAACATGGCACTATTGTGTCTGTACACGTGTGTGTGCACACCGCCATGCACCCATCTGCACACACATGAACACTGGGGAGCTAGGCATCGCCCCATTCCATTTTACAGATGAAGAAATAGACTCAAAGTTTGAGAGTTCCCCATGGAAGTCACATGGTTTAACATGGAATTATCTGTTGCAGTGTTTGCCAGTATTTTCTCCCTACACTGTAGACTAATCTATGTTGAGGGCAATTATTCATTGAGGGCAATTATTCATGGGGAGTGAGGACCATCACTCATTTTCTCCCATTTTTTGTTCCTTGCTTCATCGCTATGCATCCATTGCCTCCCATGTGCCGGGCACTATAAATGAGTCCTCGGTGTCTAATTGGCTTCCCTTTTGTCTTATTTCCCTCTTTTTCTTGATACTTGCATTGCCTTCCTCGCTTCTTTGGTACTCTCTGGCACTAACCACCAGGTAATCAAGTTCCACCGAAGCCAACCAGGGCTGGAGATCGTGGGCTTCTACAGCTAGTGGTGACTCCTGTGAAGTTGATTCTTGCTTCTGTGCAGAGAAATAATGGCTATTCTCTGAGCAGAATGACTCTTTAAATTGGACCATAAATCAATTTCACATGGAAAGGTAAGAGGGGACACTGAAAATGGGGGCGACAAAGCACCATCCACAAATTTGAATCTATGTTGGGAAATTTTCTCAAATGTCCTTGACACATTTTTACTAGATTTGGGGAAATTACGGTGGCTATTAATTAGATAGGGACATTACATATGGCTCTGATTGTCTGGCCCAATAAAAGCATGTGGCTGAGATCTACAAACATCATTTGGCTACTCATCGTAAGGTGACCCTGCATTATGGCCCCTGGCCAGTTCATTATTATTATGGATGCCCAATCTTTGAGTGTGACTGTATTTTCTTGGAAGGACTTGGGTATGGTCGACTTCTGAACTGCGGTCTGCCAAGAACCCTAATAATAAGTTATGAAATGTCCCATGATGTCATAAACCTAGTTAGAAAGGAGCTGCTTGAATTCGACTTGTTTGCAAAATAATCAGTTGTCTAACCAATGCAAAAGCTTTTTCTTTCCATAAAACAAAAGGTTCTGCATATGCATTCACACAGCCAAAGCACTGCTCA
>NW_024080983.1:972859-974366 GCF_003009895.1 Hyaena hyaena | reverse complement strand
CAGACTCTGAAACAGGCTCCAGGCTCTGAGCTGACAGTCAGCACAGAGCCCGACGCGGGGCTCGAACCCACGAACCGCGAGATCATGACCTAAGCGAAAGTCGGACGCTTAACCGACTAAGCCACCCAGGCGCCCCTAGAAGCTCAAAGTCTTAAAAGAATGAGAAAGATGAACCTAGGGTCAGTAGATGACCCTGCACTTGACGGGTAAGGGGTTGTTCAGGCTGGTGGCACAGTGTTCAAAGCTGGAAGGTACTGGGCAGAAGGGAGTGCTGGTTTGGGTGCAGCAGTAGGAAGGAAGGACCAGATCTGCCCTCCCCCCAGGCCTAGTGCTAGGAAGGTGTGACAGATAACCAGACACTACTTGAGAGGGCTGTGGGGAAGCTGGAGCCCTCAGAGGGATTTCAGAGTTCTTTGAGAACAAAAATCAAGGGGAGCAGTCAGTGGGCATTGGTGATATTGGTATAGAAATAAGCAAGTAGAAATAGAACTTTAATAGGTATATAAGACTTTGTTTTTAAGTCAAAAGAGGATTTTGACTTAGAAAGATAATTATGGATTATCAAACGGTGATAGCATAATTAGCTCTTCACCTGGAAGAAAATAAAAATGTACCACTATCTTATACCAAGTAAGAAAGAAAATTCCAGATGGACTGAGCTTAGCTGTTAAAGATTAAGATCATACAAACTCTGCAAGACAACATAAGAGACTTAGATACCTTAGAATCCTAGATAAGATGATACCCTCAGAAGCTTTGACAGATAAAATGGACTTATTTATTATATACATTTTGTAAGTGTTGTTGAAAATTATAGTTAAGGGAATAAACAAGAGACTTGTAAAACAGAGGGTTGCCACACAGAGCTCAGAAAGGTTATATCTGTAATATATAATGAGTTCTGACAAATTAAAAAGAAGGTAAGGAATCCAGCAGAAAAATGTGCAAAGAAAGGAGCAGGCCATTTACAAAAGACAACATCCAAATTACCTAAAATGGTTTAAATGGTGTTCAAAGTAATTACATAAATGCAAATAAAATAACAATGGAATATCACTTTCACTATCAGACTGGAAAAAAATTAGACAACACTATTGATTGTGGACGGCAAAGATAAGAGTATTCTAGCTTTATCTGCATGACAAAGGAAACAACCCACAAAACTAATAGGCAACCAACAGAATGGGAAAAGATAGTTGCACATGACATATCAGATAAAGGGTTAATATCCAAAATGTATAAGGAACTCACCAAACTCCACACCCGAAAAGCAAACAACCCAGTAAAGAAATGGGCAGAAGATATGAACAGACACTTCTCCAAAGAGGACATCCAGATGGCCAACAGACACATGAAACGATGCTCAGCATCCCTCCTCATCAGGGAAATACAAATCAAAACCACACTAGATACCACCTCACGCCAGTCAGAGTGGCTAAAATGAGCAAATCAGAGAACTCCAGATGCTGGCGAGGATGTGGAGACACGGGCACCCTCCTACACTGTT